>NC_133326.1:350333207-350633207 GCF_042186555.1 Aquarana catesbeiana
GGGGGGATATGAAGGGGGTAGTGCTTTAGGGGTTATATATGAAGGGAGAAGTGCTTTGGGGGGTTATATATGAAGGGGACAGTGCTTTGGGGGTTATATATGAAGAGGGTAGTTCTGTGGGGGTGATAGGTGAAGGGACAGTGCTTTGGGGGGGGATCTATGTGAAAGGGACTGTGCTTTGGGGGTGATATATGAAGGGGCAGTGCTATGGGGGATATGTGAAGAGGGGAGTGATTTGGGGGTGATATATGAAGGGGGCAGTGCTTTGGGGGTTAAATATAAAGGGGGCAGTGCTGTTGGGGTTAAATTATAAAGGGGGCAGTGCTGTTGGGGTTAAATATAAAGGGGGCAGTGCTGTTGGGGTTATATATGAAGGGGGCAGTGCTGTGGGGGTTATATATGAAGGGGGCAGTGATGTGGGGGTTATATATGAAGGGGGCAGTGCTGTGGGGGTTATATATGAAGGGGGCAGTGCTGTGGGGGTGATATGGGAAAGGGGCAGTGCTTTGGGGGTGATATGTGAAGGGGGCAGTGCTTTGGGGGTGATATGTGAAGGGGGCAGTGCTGTGGGGGGAATATGTGAAGGGGGCAGTGCTTTGGGGGTATATATACAAAAAGTGCAGCGCTGGAGGACTACTACTACAGTAGACAGTGAAAATTATATTCAAAAGAAAAACAAAAACCTAAATGCTGACAAACCGTGCACATTAATATTCCACTAATTATCTGATAAGGATCAGTGGGTATTGTTCATAAGGAAATAATAGTAAACACCAATTCAAATGTCATAAAAGACGTGCTTAATTATAATATAGTGTCCACAAAATACATGTGTGAATGTTCCGCTGGGTAAATCCGTGACTTCCACCATTGACAGAAACCGTCACCACAGAAAAGATGGAGGCTTACCAGACAGCCCTTATGAAACAGCATAAGATATCCTCCTCTTATGGATGTTGTCCTCCCTGTAGATGGTTCCTGATTGAGAGCGCTGTAATGGTGGTTTCCAGACAGAACCTCAGCAGTAGAGGGGGGGGGGGGGGGGAATCCCTTCTCAGCGATGATGAGAATCCAAAAAAGGAAGAGAAAACTCCAATAGTGTAAAAAAGTTTAACTTCTTTTTATTTAAATCGCCAGCAGGCATCCATGAATAAAAATTCCTTGCAAGGAGTTTAAAAACAGCTCCAATGAAACAGAAAGTCCGCGCATGCGCAGTCCGTGCGTGCGTGTCTACCCTACGGCCGTTTCGTCAGAAATGACATCATCAGGTGCCCCTGATTATGTCATTTCTGACTAAACGGCCGTAGGGTAGACACGCACGCACGGACTGCGCATGCGCGGACTTTGTTTCATTGGAGCTGTTTTTAAACTCCTTGCAAGGAATTTTTATTCATGGATGCTTGCTGGCGATTTAAATAAAAAGAAGTTAAACTTTTTTACACTATTGGAGTTTTCTCTTCCTTTTTTGGATTCTCATCATCGCTGAGAGGGGATTCCCCCCCCCCCCCTCTACTGCTGAGGTTCAGTCTGGAAACCACCATTACAGCGCTCTCAATCAGGAACCATCTACAGGGAGGACAACATCCATAAGAGGAGGATAATCTTATGCTGTCTCATAAGGGCTGTCTGGTAAGCCTCCATCTTTTCTGTGGTGACGGTTTCTGTCAATGGTGGAAGTCACGGATTTACCCAGCGGAACATTCACACATGTATTTTGTGGACACTATATTATAATTAAGCACGTCTTTTATGACATTTGAATTGGTGTTTACTATTATTTCCTTATGAACAATACCCACTGATCCTTATCAGATAATTAGTGGAATATTAATGTGCACGGTTTGTCAGCATTTAGGTTTTTGTTTTTCTTTTGAATATAATTTTCACTGTCTACTGTAGTAGTAGTCTTCCAGCGCTGCACTTTTTGTATATATATTTTGTTTTGTGCCCCCTATCAGGGTTATAGTGTTTCAGCTGCAGGATACTTAAATATAATTTCATTCACATTTTCCTGTCACATATTTTTTCTGTACACCTAGCGCAAATTTTTCTTTTTAGATAGTGCTTTGGGGGTGCTGTGTGTGGTGGGAGTGGAGATGTAAAGGGGGACAGTGCTGTGGGAATGATATGTGAAGGGTCAGTGCTGTGAGTGTATGGGGGGTGGAGCTGATGTGAAGGAATAAAGTGCTGTGGGGGGGATGTGAAAGGGGCAGGGGTACCATTGACTCTTAAACACACTGAAATGCAAGGTGCAGTTTCCTGCACATGGAAACTGCATGGTACAAGAGCACCGTGCAGTTTCCGTGCGGCTTTTTCTTTTCAAAAGGTGCCAGGACCTTTTCCCAGCAGAAAACACAGGCACACCAGCCCATTCAAATTAATGGGCTGTCGTGCCTACACACCTGGGCTGTGATGTAAAGAATCTGAGTCATCGCACAAAAATGCAATTCGGACCTCTGCTAGAAGAAAATTTTACTAATCGGACCTCCATGAATTTTAATTCAATGCCCATGCTTTATACTATCAAGCAAAAGAAAAATAAATAAATGCACTAAAATGGGACTTTTGAGGCACAACATATATCTAAAAACACAATTTATTTACAGAATCCATAAAATGATTTGCCATGTCAATCCACAAAATATCATAAATATCGAAATATAGGACAAATACTAAAACCTCTTAGTGATAATGTAAGACCTTATATAAAAAAAGCAGTTGATTCCTTATGGCCCTAATTAACCAACAGTTATTGGGATGATAAATATTGAATAGTTTTGGTGGTTTGTTTAGATTATGTGAATAAGCGCTTTGACAAATCCTGAAGAAGTGGATCAAGTCCATGAAACGCGTTGGGCCATAAGGAATCAACTGTTTTTTTGATACAATGTCTTGCTTTATCATATTGATGTTTTAGTCCTTATTCTGCCTTTTTTATTTTATTTTTTTTGTGTTTGACCCATTTTGTTCTTGCCTTAGACTTAGACCATAACACAAAGGACCACTTATCTGGAAGCAGAATCTGATTATGTTGGTGAAGTGTTGTAAAGAAGCTTTTTATTTTGTTTTTCAGGATCACCAGTGGCTGGCCAGACCTCTGACTTTGTTAATCAAGTTCTGGAGAAAACCTCTGAGGGAAATCCCACTGGTGGCCTAGTTGGGTTACGTATACCCACTTCAAAGGTGTGATGGCCTCCCTACATGATGAGCGCTGATGTGTCGTCCTTGTCTTCTCCACAGTCTGCACTGTAAATTCCATTTAGGTCTTGCATGTAAATTTCATCATCTGCTAGGATTCTATTTTAAACAAGATTTGTTGGGCTAGAGAAGCAAACAAACTTGTCTGCAAGTGGCAAGTACTCTTTGCATGGAGCTCTGTTTTATCACAACTTCTGGTTGTTCGTAATTCTTTGTTATTAGCATACAAGCAGCAACAACTCTATCATTGCCATAGATTTCTAAATACTGAACTTAAATGTGCAAAAGAAATGGTCAAAACGTATTGTAAGTTTAATGTCTGTCTTAGTCAGACTTCTATTGTTTTTTCTTTTACGTTCCCATAGTTTTGAGCTAATGCCAAAATTATTCAGAATAAGCTCCAAACACAAGTGATAAGAACTCTTTTGGGATGTTAGATTGTAGATTGAATACAGAATCCTTATGCCAGGCTTATATGTCTATGCCTGTGTGTGCCGCGCTCATTTTACAGCAGCAAAGCCGCGGTCACCAGAAGTGGCTACCGTCACAATATGTCTGACGCAGAGAAAACAGACTTTGCAATCGCAAATCGTTTGTCAGAAGTGGGACTACAAAATTATAAAAAAATTATCTTTGTGCCTTGTAATTTGCGAAGTGAGAAGATATTCTTCTGCTTAAAGTTGCTTTTTTTGGTATGCTTTAAACCGTTACAAAATATATAAAAAAAAAAATTTAGTGTAGTGGGCTTAATTGCATAGTTTGATACATATTTATTGGGTTGAACTTACATGTTTAAGATAAAAAATCCTTGTGACTTCCTTTTTTCTCCGAATGTATATAGGAATATGTTGAAAATGTAGATATGTGCCACAGAGTCTGTGAATTGTATAGACATTGAAAAAAAAAAAAAAAAAACAACAAAAAGGTTAAAAAAAAAAAAACATAAAAGGCAACAAAAGAGAAAAAAAAAACCTTAAACGGTGGCTCTTGAACTAAAAAGCCGCACTTTTTTGATTTGTGTTCTTTTTATTTTCTCTTTGGTACTTTTAGTTTGAAAAGGAAGAAAAATTGCACATTACTTTTGATTGTTTTCCTTTTTTTATTTTTATTTTGTACCAAAGACAAAACACGTTGAGGTGGCGAACTGCCAGTCAAAGTAAAGATTTGCACAGCTTAAAAGATACTGTAATGAATGTAAACATTTAAAAAAAAAATATATATATTTAAAAGTTTAGGTCAGCAGAATTTTGGGATTAGTAGGGGGTTATAATAAACTGTGAATTTTGTTTTTTTGTTTTTGTAGCGGTCCAATATTCTGAGTCTGTATGTAAACTCTGAGGGTTTATTCACAGTCTGCTGTCTACAGTAACACGAGTGATTCCCCTGTAGATAAATATAGACTTTATATATGTAGTTGTTTGTTTTTTGTTTTTTTTTTGTATTTAGCTTTAGATTTTTTTTTCAGATTTTTGGAGGGTAGGTGGTGCTGCTACATTTCATTCATATAGATAAACTTCCAGAATCTGATATTTTCCCTAGCCAGAGACATGTTGTAGGCATATATGTTGTAAAAGAAAATATATATAAATATATCTATTTTTGCTATTGTTATATGCACCCAAATATATTGAACTTGAGAAGAAAAGGAGAGCTTTAGAAATTCTAATACTTTGCCAATATTTTTGTTAATGTTGATCATACAGAGCATGACCTGATATGAAAGAAACAAACGTAAGATGTTAAAAGAGGGAAAAAAAAAAAAAAAAAAAAAGGAAAAAAATGTATATTTTTGTACCTTTTTGCAAGATATGCTTATTTGGTTTGTTAGGGACTTGGTTTTCATTTTTGTCTTTTGGTGGATTTGGCTTTATCCTGCATGTAGTTACTTTGTGGCTACAGAAAGTGTTGAGATATTCTTTCTTACATTAGAGAAGATCGAGTCTAAAAACAGACCTAAACTTTAAAGTTACGTCCACTTTAAAAGATTTACAGCTTTTAGGAGGCTAGCTAGGGGGGTAAAGAAGATTTAAAAGCAGATTATGCAGCCCTGTGGCTTTTGGTCACAGACCTGAAGCCAGCATGTTGGTTGACATGACTTGAAGCAGCTCTGTATTGTGGGTTTCAGCCTCAGCAGAGTCTTTTTTACTGAAGACTCTGCTGACGTTTGTGCTACAGTGCAGGCCACTGTGGTTCCAGGACGTATGACCCCAAATTGGAATACCACAAGAGTGCATCTCACAGGTATGTGTTTGAAGACTTTACTCCCCTAAGCTGCTTCCCTAATTGCCTAAATCTATTGAATTAGACCTAATGTTAGAATGTTCAAAATGTTTAACAAGTTAACCCAGCAACTTAATTTAGCCATCTGTCTGGATCAGCTCTATAGCTGTCTGTAATTCGTTTATTTGTAGAAATTCCCACAATCTGGAAAAAAGTGTTAAATATCGAACCATTAAACAGTTATTCCAGCCACCTCTGGTGAAAATTCAGTATTTGGTTCAATTGTTTCATCATGTTGCACACATAGCAAGTTTTTGTTCATCTCTATGGGCACTCACAGGAGATCAACTGCTGCTAAAGATCCCATTGCCTGCACATGCTGATTCACGCAGAACACGTTTGTTCTGACTGCTCTGTTTATTCAGAAGGTGACCTAGGTGGGTGAAGGTGGTTTTGCCCAAATCAGATTGTGGGTTAAGAGGCAGCAGAAAAACGGAACAGCATGGGACCTTGAGCAGTACTCCATTTTTTGTCAGGACATGGAGAGATAAATGAATGCTTTTGCTATGTATATCGCACGATGCTTTGCCAAATGCAAAAGTGTTCACTGATGGCTGGAGTTTATTCTGTGATCTGGTTTGCTCTTAGATTATATTTTCTTTGATACATATATTCTTGAAATATACAAAGATTTAAAATGTTAGTTTTGATATACAGAGTTCTTTTTTTCTTGCTGTAAAGAAAGAAATTTGCAGCACTTTTGGTAGTTGTAATGCCAAAAAAAAAAAAAAAAAGAAAAAAAAAAAAAGATTGCTCCCTTAGACGTGCCTTATGTTTTTTAAAATTCGGGGGTTGAATCTGTTTTTAGGTCTCAAAATCTTAAACAGTATACAGAATCGGAGAATTACAAAGTGCTTCAGAAATGTCCATTATCGTTTCTTTTAGTTTTGTTAGGCACCAGCAGTTTGTGCAGTTATGGTAAAAGAATTGTCCCTAAGAAAATACGTAACTACTATATCACGATTCATTTTATAGTAATCTGGTGCGTACTCACACTAGCCTGTAACATGTTAGTCTGCTTTTCCTGGGCTGTGGAAGCAATTTAAAACTTAGTTACATTTATGTATTTCCAAGTAGCTCTTTCTTTCCACATATACACTATATTGTCAAAAGTATTGTGACACCTGCCTTTACACGCACATGAACTTTAAAGGCCAGTCTTAGTTTGTAGGGTTCAATATTGAGTTGGCCCACCCTTTGCAGCTATAACAGCTTCAACTCTTCTGGGGAAGGCTGTCCACAAGGTTTAGGAGTGTGTCTATGTCAATGTTTGACCATTCTTCCAGAAGCACATTTTCTGAGGTTAGGTACTGATGTGGACAAAAAGGCCTGACACGCAATTCTCCACTCTAATTCAACCCAAACGTTTTCTATCCGGTTGAGGTCAGGACCTGTGGACAGCCTTCCTAGATGAGTTGAAGCTGTTATAGCTGCAAAGGGTGGGCCGACTCCATATTGAACCCTACAGACTAAGACCGGGATGCCATTAAAATGCATGTAAAGGTAGGTGTCACAATACTTTTGACAATATAGTGTATGTGTAAACCCATGCCTGTGCAGGTATTGAGAGGTTAGACTGCTGTTTTTGCACATATTGTAGTTCTATATTAGTAACTATTTTATTCAACTTAAAGCTGAACTGATAGATGTTTATCAAGTGCCCTTGGTATTTATCATCTTGTATAAAATGTGTAAAGTATGCCCAATAGATGTATACATGTTTAACAAGCAATCCTTCTTTTTTTTTTTATAAAAGATAAAAAAAATACCTGTTAATATGGCGCATTTAATTTGAGTTGTCATTTTTATAAACGATAAACTATTATTTGAAGATTATTTGAACAGGCCGATCTACTACATGAACCTGTCAAATGTACTCTGGCGGGTACACCTGGACAGGTCACCTGTATGTAGACATTTGCACTCCCCCCAAATGCCTCAGTCCTGCTGACATTTAGAAAATGTGAGCATTCATCTTGGTAATCTTTGTATTGGTATTATTATTAATTCTGCCCAGATGTTTTTTTTACCACCCAGGAAAAACACAGCAGTTTGTTACAAGTTTGTGACAGTGTGAGAAGGCACCTTTTTAGGACTAAATTACACTGGCGATTCTGAATACCCTAGAAAATCTCTAGCGGTGGGATTGTTGCTTTTGTGTTTAGCTTTTAAGTGCTGTGTGTAAGTGGACCTGGGTGTCAGTAATAATATGTATTGCTTAGCACCACGGGTCCTGAAAATGTGCATTATGTTGAATGCAGTGTGTATCCAGCAATGTGTTCATGAGCATTTAACATTTGTCTGCTCCATAGGGTATAATTGTTTCTTGGACACATTCGTACAGCACCAATGCTTTAACATGGGCTGAGCAGCATTTTCCATTGTTTCTAAGAAAGATCCTTTAGAGATGTAGAGCAATGGAAGAAAGAGTGCCCAACAGTCTTCTAAACCCAGGATCAACTTTAAATGATCAGAGATGATTGACAGAGAATTCTAGACCACACAAGATTTTCCAGTAAATCTATACAGCATGAGTTTATAGGGACGTTTTATTTTTATTGTGAGAAGTATCTTCTGTAAGCTATTTCTTACGGGTGCGTGTGTATTTTCAGCCAGCCTATTTACTGATTCAGATGGGTCCATTGAAGCACTAAAGTTTTTATTTGTAATGGCTTGTTTGTATCCATAACGATTTTAACTAGCTTTATGAGACATTCTTCTGTGTCTTCAGCAGGCCCAGAATTGGTGAAAAATTTTGTTTGCACCGCTAAATGGTGCATCCAATACAAAACAAATGAACAGTAAACAGCCATTCATATTGCCCATTCATTACTGAGATTTGACTTGTCTGGATACACTTTCTGCCTTATTTGAAAAAACAAGAGGTATTATTCAAAGTGCAGTAAGCCAAAGCAACTGGTAAGATTTCATCTTGTGGCGATCGCAATGCTTTAATCTGAATTGGTTGCTATTGATTTTTGCACTCTTTAATGCATCATTGATTTTCACAGTTTTACTGATTAGGGCTGTATGAGCACAGCTGGACAGTGACTGCGTATCAGCATAGTCTACTTAATATGCCAACTGCGTGATTCATCCTGACCTGTTGTTGTTTTACATAAGGCCCTGTATCCCATTTAGCAGAAGATTTGATGCGGATTACACGGACGTACCCCTTGTCAGCTGGCTCAGCCATGTTTTGCTAGATGCAGAAAAAAAAAGTACATAGCCAACGGTACTGAGGTGACTATAGGATAACATTTCCTTCTTACCCCAAGTTTCTTTTGGGAAGTGTACAAATTGTAGCAAACAGTAAGACTTTCTACATGAGACTGTGCTATATCATTTTTAGGAAATGTATAATGAGCTACCACTTTTTTTTGTGGCTTAGTGAGGATGAACATTCATTTTCATGGACCATCTAATGTGAAGCTGGCAATTCAATAGAAACCTGGCTAGACCCGGAAACCCAGTGCTTTGCCTTTTCTAGATGCTGCCCTCTATTTCCCATTAATGTACATGGCAAACACTGACAATCCCAGCCAAAGTCCCAAAAGTCTCGCAATGATATGATGTGTTCTATGTCTACGCCTTTGGCCCACACACTGAAGGGTCATCCTTCAGTAGCTGCTATGTTCATGCCCAAGTGCGTTTCTGAGAGGTGCTCGTCATTCATCTATATTTTGCACTTTGTTGTCCAGTAGAAGTTCCATATAACATTTCTGTTTTACCTAATCTGTAATGACATTTAGTAGTTGGCATACATTTCGGAGTGCCTTATTAACAACCGTTGTTGCTTCCTAGTCTGCTTCCTTCCTGCCTTTTTGAGGAACTTATACTGACTTTTACTTCTCAGTTGATAAGCTTGGTTTTATTCAGTGGTGTCCTCTTCTGCAGGTATTTCCACAACTTAGTCAAAGAAAGAAGAATTGCTTACTGGTATTTGCCAGCTGCAAGTTGGGCTTGGGTAATAAGAGTACAAAGCGCAGTGATTGTTTAAATTGCAGAAATCTATAGCAGCCAACCAGATTCACTATAGTCAGATCACAAAGGAGTTCTGATTGCCAGCTCTAGGCCACTGCGCTTTGTATCTTGTGAAGAGTCCCACATGTTTTTCAATGCACAGCTATAATGTCCTTTACCACTTTCAACTGTTAGAGGGCAATCCAATGTACTGTATGTATCAATCCCTCATTGCTGTAATAACATCCCAAGCCATTTCTACAGTAGACACACAACTTCCGGAAATCCTTTTTCCTCTGGCAATACACTTGCTTATATTTAACACAGGGCTATATATAACACTCCAAACACCTGACAGATAATCTTAGCCTACCATGCTTGAGTCCATACAAACATACCCCAGTATCTGTAAAGCACAAAAGACTCAGGTAACTTGCTAAAACCATTCAAAACTTTTTTTCTGACCAGATGTGACTTTAAATAATAGATTTTGTGTTAAGGGAAGCCTGTATAATCTAGCATTATTCAGACATGTAGGATGTATTGTAGTTGGAGGACAAGACTTTAGGCAGCAGTACTACGTTGTTTTTCTATATGACGGCCATCTATTCTAATTGGCTGTTGTGGCATTACAATAAATATTAAGGCAGCAAAGATGGCAGTATTTTTCTGCAGTTGCCTTGTGGAGTTTTCTCATCAGTTTTGTATGGAGATTGATTGTCGTTCTATTGAAAAAAATAGCATACAGACTTAGCATTTACTCATTTTGCACTGTTATGTTGGGGGTGCCTTTTCTATGGTAGACTCTTGATCATGTTTCAGTCCTGACTGTGGCACAAGTTAAGTAATACAGATCTACAGTATGTTCCAGACAATCTACCATTGTACCTCTCAGTTTTATCTACATGTACAAGGCACTCTGTAAATAATTGTTTTCCATTGACATAAAAATTCTGTGTTTATTGGTGCTCATGCAAAAAGTAATGGGGTTGATCTATTGATCAACTCAAGCAAACAAGAGGAATGTTGTCCATAGCAGACAATCTGATTGCAGTTTGCCATTTTCCTAGGAAAGGATACGTTGAAACAATGGTCATATTTTTTTTCCTGAATATGTTCCACAGTGTGTTTTTTTTTTTTTTTTTTTTTTTTTTTTTTTTTTTAAGCTACATTCAACCTTTTAAACTGAACTCAAATGTTACCTCACCTATGGTTTTTGAATCGCATGAAATAATGTTGACTATACCTATAAATGTTCAGGTTGGATGGCATGCAAAAGATTATAGGATGTGCCATTTTCCCTGTATGTAGTGAGCCCATCCAGAGGTCCGTATAAACTTACCTGTAAAGCACATCCTGCTTAGATTTGTATGGAACCTAAGGTGTGGTGGCTCTTGAATTCCATTGCCCAAGCTATGAACGCTACGTAAATCAAACATAGCATGGGCACAGATGAAGTGCCCATGGGTACAACCTCTCAACTATTTTACTCTTGGTAAAATGAGGGCCACGTTTTGCCTCAGTATGGCACAAGAAAGTTTATATCCTTTGCCATAATTGTACACCCACTGATTTTCTCTTCCTGCCACTTCATGTCATTCCTTCTCACCCCTTATCATCCGTGACATCGAACATGGTCACTCCAGTCTCTAGGTGGCCACACAGTGTTATTGCTAGTTTGTATAGTGAGCAGATGTTGAGAGATTTTAGACTTAACTTTTTTTTTTCCAACTGACACTTTATTTTATAAGTATTTATGTATATGTACAAAAAGCACTTTGTTAAAAGAGGAAATAGTTTCGTTTTACAAACATACGTATATATATATATGTCATTTCCTGCCATTTGCTGCTAACTCTGGACTGCTTTGTATGCTGCAGCAATACTTGATGTAAACTAAATACAGCTGGCAGTTATGATACAGAGGAAAATTATGCCTCAGGTTAGGTTGGATTTGCATGGTTTGACTATTGGACCTTGTCATTGAGGACATGGTAAGACCATCCTAAATTTAGATATTTTATTACAGGTCCTGAACTGGTGTTCACCCTTAAGCGTTTTCTGTTTTGCATGAGTTGATATGTATCAAAGCTCTCCCAGCTATCAGCTAAATTGGTAAATTGGACAGAGCCCCAATGAAACGGCACCTAAATGCTTTTCTGAGGCCTAGCTAGTTTATAGCAAGGAACCAAGTGTGTGGAATGTTCGAACTAAGGACCAATGTGACTATAATTAGTGACTGTCTGAGCTTGGCCCAGACTACCAGGAGCCACCATGCACCCTCCACACAATGACACAGTTTAGAAGAAAAAGCTGTGCGGCTTTACTCTTAAACCAGGAGACTCTGTGGTATTTTAAAACAGTCTAGACATGGTTGTACTTTGATGCCAGTAATATTCTGCTTCCTCTATTGTCATAATATATATATATATAGTATACATTTATATATTATAATGTAAATCTTTAGTGTATAGTTCTTGCTCTTATGAAGAAAACAAGTTGCATTGTAAAACCTCATTATGTATATATGTTAATTTCTGCATTTGTATGTAGTTTGAGAACAGCCAGATTCTAGCTACACAGGACACAACCAGTTGTGCACTTGGATTTCTTGCAGGTTGAATATGATCATCTGACATAAATTTTTATCTGTTGTAATCCTTGGAAAAATTCATTTTTATGTTATTGTTTTTCAAGGCATGCACACGTCACGCAAGGCTGGGATAATTAATAATTAGAATAACCACACAGGTTTTCTCGGGGAGATTATAGCTGGTAGTTTTTATGCCCTGAGATCTCATGAGCATATGCTAGCTACGAAGAGGGAAGGTGAGCTTCCCATTTCCAGGAGGCTCCTTTCCAAGGTAAACAGAGATTTGTCTCCTTTCCTCTCAGTACCCTGCATCCTCTAACTGCTTCAAACACTGCCTGTGTTAGTAATTGGATGAAAGGATACATTTGTACTCCTTCCTGTATTCCTCAATATGAGGAATGATGAAGATGATCTTATAGGAGTTAATGAGAGCTTGAGTGACCGTTTCACTTCTAACAACCAGTTGTCAGAGTTAGTGGTTGCTTTTTAAAGAAGATCTGTGTTCATCTAACTATTTAGATAGTCTAAAGGGTTATTTAAGCATTAAATAAACTTTAAAAGAAGCCCTTACTTGCCTCTGTAGCTGCAGGCATTGTGGAGTCACTCAGTCTTTGTATATACAACAGAAAGTATGCTCTTTCAGTTTTGTTTAAGAAGTTTAGGCCATCCTACTCCTTCTCTCAGCATTGACTTAGCAGGTTGCCAACCTTCTGTTGAAAACACAGAGCAGGTGTACTAGAAAGAGGAGAGAGCGCGAAAGGCTAAAATTAGTATTTTCTTGTCAAATTTAAGGATGAATTTTACAGTGCCTGCAGCTACAGAGGGGAGTGGTCTTAAGGTTTTTTTTTCTGTTCAACCCAGCGAGCTTGTTGTACTATGTGATTATTGGTACAGCGATCTCCCCACTGAGCTATTGTGTTTTTGACAGGGAGACTGCCCCCCCGGCCAGAAAACACACACCGGTCACTGCTCCCAGCCGTTGGCTGCCAGCGCTGATTGGATGCAGATCAGCTACTGGTTTTCCAGTATGCCTGTTTGACAGAAGCTGGCTGTTCAGCCGGCTTCTGTCAGACAGGCTGATGTACACCGGCCGAATACAGGCCAGTTTCTGTTTTAACTGGCTGATATTCAGCCCGTGTGTACCAGGCTTTAAGCTCATTTAGGCTGCATTCACACCTGATCGTTTTCAGCTAATAAAACGCCTGAAAAAATGCCCAACAAGCAAAATCCCATTCATTTCAATGGCACCTATTCACATCTGAGTGTTTTGTCACCTGAAGCGAAACGCCTGATAAACGCCTTAAGCTCAAAAAAGAGCATGAGCTTCTTTAGGGCAGATTACATGAGTTTTTTCTGCTTTTTACATTGACCTGTACAAAATCCCTGTAAAAACGTGCAACTTTAAAAATGCTCAGGTGTGAATGCAGCCTTAGTGCTTGATATGATCATGTAAATATTTGAACGTCAATAGCCTGTTCACGGTTCTGCTTTTAAGGTTCATTCACATTTGACTGGGCAGTTTCTTCACAAAAGTCCTTGGGAAGGGCTGTCTAAATTGTCAAAACTAGTCACTTTAGAGAACACCACCAAATGGTACTTCTGGTCATATATACCACATAGATTATGGTGGTCTCTCATTTCACTTTCCTTAACATCTATAATATTCCAGTATTACTTTGAAGTACTCAGTTTTCCTTCTACTGCTAAAGATCCTACACTTTGATGTAAAAGAGGTTTCAAAACCTACTATGGGTCAGGCAGTACACTTATCAGACCCAACTGTCTGTTTTGTTTCCCTTGCCTGTCGTGTGTGTGATGTGTTCTTATAATTGTGCCTTACTTGTACGTTCAGATAGAAGCTGGCCTTTTTCTAGGCCCTTTTTGTGTGGACCATTTGGGAAGAAATGTGTTGATGTGTGTGTGTGATTCTGACTAAGAAAAAGAGATGTACCTTACATAAGGAGACAAATTTTGAGTGCCTCTCTCCTGTTTTGAGCAATGGGGCTAGCTTGTAGATTCTCTCAGTGATCATGTTGTCTGCTGGATAAAGTGTAAATTTTATAGTACTACAGCAGTTTTCCATGCTAAAGATCATTTTGCCGCACTTAACAGAATGCGGTCATATGCATCTCCTTTTGTTGGTTTCCTCCACAGCTATCTTACTTTCCTGACATTTATTTAGTCAAAGTCACGCTGTGTATTGATCTAATGAGTGTTAATAAACGATCTGACTTGCAGCCACAGTGGCACCAAAAGTTGCAGTTTCAAACCTTTGTTTAGATGTTACCAGCCAAAATCAATAATATCTCAATCTTGTGGTCCTTATCTGGATTTCCAGGGTCTGATTCACCAGACACTCAGTACTCACTGGCACTTGTAACCGAAAACCTGGACTAAAGCTACTTTGGAAGCTCTGGTTAATGCTGCTATGAGTCATTGTGGAGATGCATATGAGAAGCTACTCCTCTACTCCACATTAGTAATTTACTAATAATATTTTGCACATGATTTATCAGCAGATGGCACTTTATTATATTAGAAATATGTTTTTGCTGATTCTTTCTGTTTGGGGTGGTCCCAAAAAAATAAATAAACCACAACTTTGTATTACATTGTTCATGCTGAACTATCTATTTACAGTATGCTAGGTGTTTTCATCTATTTACCTGTAACCTGAATGATTGAAGAGAGGCACATTGGTGTCAAATAAAAGTGAACCAATTTAACTCCTCCCCAACTGTGTGCTTTATTATGTATGTTTGATTCAGCAAGGTAGTAAACGTATTGGCTATGATCCATTCATGCACACAGTTCTCTGCCTCTGTTGCAGCCCTCCATTCCACAACATCTTCAGGGTTCCTGTAGTGGAAAAATGCTTTCTTACAAAATTAGCATGTCAAGTCATTTTACAACCGTATAACAGATGTTTGCCCCTTGTATAATAAATGCACAGGAGGAGGCTTAGTGGCTGGAATAGAATCTGGAGTATGTAATGCAAAAGTAAAAAAAAAAAATACTGTAAAAAAAGAAAAAAAAATGTTTCCAAAATGTCTTTTATTTCTGTCTGTTTCTGTTTTGCCTTTTATTTAATAAAGCTATTTTGTCTCTTCACAAATAAAGTGTACATTTTTCTTTGCATAGACATAAAATGCTGATGCCTTGTTACACTGCTGACTTCTAGTCAGACAAGATCCATTCGACAGAAACTGCTCCTGGTCTATGACTGTGTGTTTTTTTTAAAGTAGAAGTCAGAGTGAATTGCCGTATGGACCTTACATGGATTGTAGACACCCGTAGTGGGTACAGTTGTAGCATTGTGTGGTCTTTGCCAATTGGTTAATGCTACTGCATGACATAAATATGGGTCTGCCATTGACCTCCTTCTGAAAATGCTTATTTGTATATTTGACTTGATAAATACAGTCACCGACCAAAGACAAGTATGAAGATTGGCAAAGTCATAAGTTCTTGCTTGCATATACTTTGTTCCAGGTCTGTGAAAGTACTGAAGCAAGAAGGCCAACAATGGCAGTCCCATTTGGTTGTCCCTACATCAGCATAAAAATATCCCTATCCACATCCATAAAATTTACATTTGCCCATGGACTTTAAATAAGGTGCATCACAGACAACTAATAATAATTTTGTGAAGCGCTGTGTAAATTGACAGCGCTATAGAAGTACCTGTAATAAAATTAAGAAATAACTAATATACTAACACTTTATTGATCACTGGTTGCAAATTTTTACAAGTAAAATGTTACTACCCATGTACATTCCAGGTCTCAACCTGTTTCGTGGATCTCCTGTTTACTTCTTCAGGAGTAGATGCAAATATAGATATCTATAAAATGGCACTTCAATTGTAGAATATATAGTAAGCTTTATAGTATCACCTTTATAAATGAATCTGTTCCAACCCCAAGGGACACCAAAAGGGACCCAATATTTACAAATCCGTTAAAAATTAAACATGGCAATATTTCTGAATGGGGTACAGGTTGCCACGCTATACGTGACACATTGTGATTTCATGAAAGTGAAATAACTGCTTTAAATGACAAGTGAAAATATAAAGGCTTGCTGTGCAAAAAATAAATATTAATGTCTATCGGTCCCAATAGTGCAGAAATCCACCACTGTACTGATATGATGAGTGTGTTAATCCAATGCTTGTGAACACAAGGAGCGCCGTCACCTAAAGTAAACAGGATTCTTACCGTAGCCTTTAGACCCTATTACAGAGTCAAATCAGCATTTAGATCATAATTTCATCCTGGAGGATTCCTATATAGAAGCCATTTATCGAAAATTCCTATATCTTCTACTCTCCAATATACTATATATCAGATTAGTGCCATCCACAGATTCACAAATGGTTCACCATATCATGAAATTAGAGTAAAACTGTGTAAAACAAGGACAGATAAACTAATCACAAGTTTTTAAAATAAGCATTTAATACAAAGATGTCATTCTCGGGAGACAATCCAAATATTTCCTGGTACAGACTAGCGTGGGGACATCATGTGTGTTGGCTTCACCCTATGCATTTTGTCACATCTGACGTCATTGGGGGCATGAACGCCGTGACAGTCACCATGCCAATATTTATTTTATTCAAGAGGGGAGGTCCTGCTTGTGAATACAGCAATCCAAGCCTTGTTTTGATTTTCAAAATGGCCGACCGGCCTTGCTTGATCATAAAGGAAGCCTGAATCAAGCCTCTGGTTTTATTAAAGTTTTTCTTACTCTTAATTTCATGATATGGTGAACCATATGAGAATCTGTGGATGACACTAATCTGATATACACCTTAAAAAAAATTAAAGCAACACTTTTCAATCAGAGTATAGCATCAAGTCCATTAAACTCCTAGGATATTGATCTGGTCAGTTAAGTAGCAGAGGGGGTTGCTAATCAGTTTCAGCTGCTTTGGCGTTAATGAAATTAACAGCAAATTCACTAGATGGGCAACAATGAGACAAGCTCCAAAACAGGAATGGTTTTAGAGGTGGAGGCCACTGACATTTTTTTTGCATTTGGCTAGAGTCAGTGTCACTACTGGTAGCATGAGGCGATACCTGGAGCCTATAGAGGTTGCACAGGCAGTCCAACTCCTTCAGAGTGGCACATCAATACGTGTTATAGCCAAGTTTGCTGTGTCCCAGCACAGTCTCCAGAGCATGGAGGAGATTCCAGGAGATGGGCAGTTACTCTAGGAGAGCTGGACAGGGCCGTAGAAAGGTCCTCAACCCATCAGCAGGACCGGTATCTGCTCTTTTCTGCAAGGAGGAACAGGATGAGCACTGCCAGAGCCCTACAAAATGACCTCCAGCAGGCCACTGGTGTAAATGTCTCTGATCAAACGATCAGAAACAGACTTCATGAGGGTGGCCTGAGGGCCCGATGTCCTCCAGTGTGGGCCCTGTGCTCACTGCTTGGCACTGTGGAGCTCGATTGGTATTTGCCATTGTACACCAGAATTGGCAGGTCCGCCACTGGCGCCCTGTGCTTTTCACAGATGAGAGCAGGTTCAGCCTGAGCACACGTGACAGACCTGAAAGGGTGTGAAGAATGTTATGCTGCCTGTAACATTGTTCAGCATGGCCGGTTTGGTGGTGGGTCAGTGAATGGTCTTGGGAGGCATATCCATGGAGGGATGCACAGACCTCTACAGGCTAGACAATGGCACCCTGGCTGCCATTCAGTATTGGGATGAAATCCTTGAAAACCCATTGTCGAACCCCATGCTGGTGCAGTGGGTCCTGGGTTCCTCCTGGTGCATGACCATGCCCGGCCTCATGTGGCGAGTGTATGTAACCAGTTCCTGGAGGATGAAGGAATTTATACCACTGAATGGCTCCCACGCTCGCCTGACCTAAAATCAATAGAACACCTTTGGGACATTATGTTTCGGTCTATCTGACCCGCCAGGTTGCACCTCAGTCTGTTCAGGAGCTCAGTGATGTCCTGGTCCAGATCTGGGAGGAAATACCCCAGGACACCATACATCGTCTCATTAGAAGCATGCCCCAGTGTTGTCAGGCATGCATACAAGCACATGAGGCCAAATGCAGGGTAGATTCAACGTAGTTAAAGACCCGTACAGTCCATGATATCATCCAAAGTAGATTTGTAAAAAGTATTTGAGTGTGCATTGTTATAATAATTTTCAAAGTTAGTGATATCGACAAAGATGAAGTAGAAGTAATGCAGTGTAATAATTGATCCGAAAAGAACATAATAAATTATACTGCTAGAGACTGCACCTAAATTCCTAAAATAAGAGAGAAGATAAACAGAAAACACTCTGCTTCCAGCCCAAAAAGAATAAATGTAGATCTAATAGAGAAAAGAAATCACCTAGCAAGTTCCCAAAGCAGTATAAGTAAGAAGATTGAACAGACATTTAAAACATATACAAAAACAAAGGCCACCATGAGCCTTACATATTAGAGCTATAAAACCAAAGTGTTGCTCCACAATGTACTAGTGAAAAAAATCACCGCCACCTATCTCCACTATTTATCCCAAAGGGTTCATCATGGTTCCCTCTCAACGCCATGTGAGTGCAACCAATGGGAGGAGGCACTCTCCAAAAACATTTGGCAGCAGTTAGAATCATGTACTGCTGGAGAAAAGGACCCAATATGTGACAACCAGGGGCTAGACATACACAGTCAAAGCCCCAAAAATAACCATCTATAGCAGCCCATTCAACCGCAGTACTGCGGTCCACATGAGCCCTCTGATGTGGCCCGCAATCTCCTGCTCTGGGATAGAGGGTCGGCAAGCCCAGATCACAGGTTCCTGTCCCACCATCCCAGAGCATCAGTGTTGAGAATGGAGCCGGCGGTAGAGGAAGCATGCGGCTACAGTAGAGAGCAGAGCTGATGCTTCCTGTATAGTGCAGGCTCCTGTCACAGGCAAAGTGATACCAAACCCTCTTCCTGGGACAGCAACCACTGGCAATAGCTGCAGGGTGATTCCTGAAGTGAAGATTGTGTTTACAGGTCAGTTTTTGTTTTTTTATTAAAATCACATTGTAATGGGCATATCTGTTCTAGTTCTGCACTGGTTACTCTGGGCTGCTTTCAAACTGATCCGCAGGTTCAGCACAGTGCACCTGCGGGTTACCTGCACTGAGCCATAGACTGCTGTCATTACCTGTGGTTTTGGTGCACTTTCTGAAAGCGCATCACACCTGCAGAATTTAATAGAATTGTATGGAAAAGTGCAGTTAACCCGCAGGCAAGCCACAGGTGCACTGCTCTGCATCCATGCTGCGGGTAAACCGCAGTGCATCAGTGTGAAAGCAGCCTTAGGCCCCTTTCACATGATCAATCTGATCGGTACCGCCTGTCCGTTTTTCAGGTGGAGCTAATCGGACTCTCCATTCACCTCTATCATGGACTCGTGTCCGTTTACACCCACCTAGCTCCAATTCAATCCACTAAAAAAAAAAAAAAAAAAAAAAACAGAAAGGGGATCCATCCACTTCGGTCTGGGGGAATTGGATCGGAGGGCCCATAGAGTGGAGTGGGCTGTGTCTGTGTCCATTCTGCATATGCAGTGTGTACATGGACCTGTCACCCGCCCATTCTGCTCATTGTGCCCTGTGAACGGTTACCAAGTCACCTGGGTGGCCCTCACTCTTCAAAAGGTTGGGCACCCCTGCCATAGGGTAAACCTGCCTACACTTACATAGTAGGTGAGGTTGAAACAAGACATAAGTCTAACCTATGTGTGTGATTATGTGTCAGTATTACCTTGTATATCCCTGTATGTTGTGGTCATTCAGGTGCTTATCTAATTGTTTTTTTAAGCTATCGATGCCCCCGCCCGCTGAGACCACCGCCTGTGGAAGGGATTTCCACATCCTTGCTGTTCTTACAGTAAAGAACCCTCTACGTAATTTAAGGGTAAACCTCTTTTCTTCTAATTTTAATGAGTAGCCATGTGTCTTGTTAAACTCCCTTCCGTGAAAACGTTTTAGCCCTATTGTGGGGTCACCAGTACTGTATTTGTAAATTGAAATCATATCCCCTCTCAAGCGTCTCTTCTCCAGAGAGAATAAGTTCAGTGCTCGCAACCTTTCTTCATAACTAATATCCTCAAGACCCTTTATTAGCTTTGTTGCCCTTCTTTGTACTCGCTCCATTTCCAGTACATCCTTCCTGAGGACTGGTGCCTAGAACAGGACAGCATACTCTAGGTGCGGCCAGACCAAAGTCTTGTAGAGTGGGAGAATTATTGCTTTATCCCTGGAGTTAATCCCTTTTTTAATGCATGCCAATATTCTCTTTGCTTTGTTAGCAGCAGCTACATCTACTAGGACCCCCAGGTCCTTTTCCATCCTAGATTCCCCCAGAGGTTCTCCCCCTAGTGTATAGATTGCATTCATATTTTTGCCACCCAAATGCATTTTTATTTACATTTTTCTACATTAAACCTCGTTTTCCATGTAGTTGCCCACCCCATTAATTTGTTTAGATCGTCTTGCAAGGTTTTCACATCCTGCGGAGAAGTTATTGCCCTGCTTAGCTTAGTATCAGCACAAATACAGAGATTGAACTGTTTACCCCATCCTCCAGGTCGTTTATGAACAAATTAAATGGGATTGGTCCCAGCACAGAACCCATTTATCACTACCCTCTGAACTCGCCCTTGTAGCTAGTTTTTAATCAATGTACTCACCCTATGGTCCATGCCAACGGACCTTATTTTGTACAGTAAACGTTTATGGGGAACTGTGTCAAATGCTTTTGCCAAATCCAGATACGCCATGTCTACAGGCCTTCCTTTATCTAGATGGCAACCCACGTCCTCATAGCAGGTTGATTGGTTTTTTCATTACTAAAATCTTGTATATAGTCCCTTATCATTCCCTCCAAGAGCTTGCATACTATTGATGTTAGGCTAACTGGTCTGTAATTCCCAGGGATGTATTTGGGGCCCTTTTTAAATATTGGTGCTACATTGGCTTTTCTCCAATCCGCTGGTACCATTTTAGTCAGTAGACTGTCAGTAAAAATTAGGAACAATGGTCTGGCAATTACTTGACTAAGTTCCCCAGGTACCCTTGGGTGCAAGCCACCCGGTCCCAGTGATTTATTAATGTTAAGTTTTCCAAGTCTAATTCTAATTATGTACTCTGTTAGCCATGAGGATGCTTCCTGTGATGTGTCACAAGAATAAACACTGCTGTTTTGGTTACTGAAGCCCCCTGATTCCCTCGTGAAGACTGAGGAGAAGAATACATTCAATACCTTCGCCATCTCCCCATCCTTTGTAACCAGATAGCCTTCCTCATTCTTTATGGGGCCAATATGGTCTGTCCTCCCTTTTTTACTGTTTACATACTTAAAGAATTTCTTGGAATTTTTTTTGCTCTCCTCCGTTATGTGTCTTTAGTGTTCTATCCTAGCCGCCCTAATTGCACCCTTACATTTCTTGTTGCATTTTTTTCTAAAGTCTGAACGCTGATGATGATCCCTCAACCTTGTATTTTTTGAATGCCTTCTCTTTTGCTTTTATATGCATTTTTACATTGGAGTTAAGCCATCCCGGACTTTTGTTCGCTCTTTTAAATTTATTACCCAATGGGATGCACTGGCTAATACCCTTATTTAATATGCTCTTAAAGCGAACCCATCTCTTCTCCGTGTTCTTTGTTCCTAAGATTTTATCCCAATTTATGCCTTCTAGCAAAGGTTCGTAGTTTAGGGAAGTTGGCTCTTTTGAAATTCAGTGTCTTTGTATTTCCCTTATGTTTCCTATTTGTGTGATTTATACTGAAGCCAATTTACCTGTGATCGCTGTTTCCTAAATTGCCCCGTATTTCCACATCAGTGATCGGGTCTGTATTGGTAATCAGTAGATCTAGTAACGCTTTATTTCTAGTTGGCGCATCTACCATCTGACCCATGAAATTGTCCTGCAAGACATTTAGGAACTGGTGAGCCTTAGACGAATGCGTGGTTCCCTCCACCCAGTCTGTCTGGATAATTAAAATCCCCCATTATGATAACACTCCCCATCCTTGCTGCTAATCCAAATTGTGATAGGAGTTCTGTCTCTCCTCCTTCAGTTAGGGGGCCTAGAGCATACTACCAGTATTTTTTTCCCCTTAGCTTAATCCCTTTGGAGCTCTACCCATAAGGATTCCACCTCCTCCCTAGCTCCCTTAGTGATGTCATTTCTCACATTCACTTGTACATTATTCTTGATATAGAGACAAACCTCTCCCCCTTTTTTACCCTCTCTGTCCCTGCGATAAAGGGTATACCCTTGAATGGTTGCTAGCCAATCAAGAGAGCTGTTGAACAAGGTCTCTGAAATTCCCACAAAATCCAAATCCTCCTCGTACAACAATATCTCTAGTTCACCCATCTTGTCCACCAGGCTCCTGGCATTGGTGAACATGCCACGTAGTTTAGACCAGTCGCATACTATCCTCTTATTGGGTGTTCTGAGATTGCAATTAGGACTTGTTACTATACTTACCTTGGGTTTATGTGCTTTAGTCAACCTATCACTAATGACCCAATACTACCCTCTGGACTATGTTCCGCGCTGACTATCTCTACCTGTGAACCCCCCTTCGCCTAGTTTAAAAACCGCTTCTATAGTACTGGTGACTGACTGAAAAGTTGGCCCAGTCCTCCAGGAACCCAAACCCTCCTTACTACACCAGTTCTTCAGCCACTTGTTTACTTCGCTAATCTGCCTTTCTAGTGTGGCTCGAAGTACCGGTAGTATTCATGAGAATACTACCTTAGAGGTCATTTCCCTTTGCTTCCCAGCCACTCTCACTGGAGGAGTTCTTCCCCTGGCAGCTAGGAGAGTCCCTCAGCTCCAGCAGTGCTGGTCCCTGACTGGTTTCACCAATGTCACTTCATGGAGCGTACTTATTGGGATGCTCCAGCCCTGGATTGGCCTCCCTGGCACTTCCCCCTCTTCCCTTCCTGACTGTCACCCATCTACCCTTTTCTGGTGCCTGCACCTTTGTCTCCTCCCGCCTCTGTGTTGGCCCCTGCCAGGTACGTTCCTGGCTCTCCTTTAGTATGGAGAGTCTTCTCAGTGGTGACAGTTGCTTCCCTAGGTTCAGATCCCGGGCTTCCAGGCAAACAATGTGCTTACATTTTGCACAGCAGTATTCACCCTCGATCAGATGACCAAGGAACGCATACATGCTCCAAGATGTACACCGAGACGTAGCTCCACACCCGCCGCGCATCGTACCTACCAATTTAATGAGGATTGGGGATTATACCCTGTCCAAATTACCTAACTAGCTTCCTGACGCTGATACTCAGCAATACACTACACAGATACTCAACAAGACAATACACAGGTACTCGCAGACCCTTGCCTTCCCCTTTTCGTAAGCTGTCCGGCTACGACTATCCCACAATAAATAATAACAGTACAAATAAATAAAAACGATAGCAGCGCCCTTACAAAGGCATAGAAAACAGTGCAACAACAAACCGCAACTGGTAAAACAGAATCTTTACTCATAGTATGCGGGGTCCGGGAAGGAGGCCCTTTACTTCGTTGACTACTGGGTATGTATATCTGGGCTTCACCAGTTCAACTGAGTTGATGTAGATATGTCTACCGATATTACAGTCCTGATACAACCAGGGGAACTGGGTTTCAATATACTCGTTCTGGAACCGGAACTTCTGCCAGATGGTCCTGCTGAGCCAAAACAGAGCCTTGGGCACATGGGGGGGAAAGTGTACCTAAACTCCTTTAGTACATAAGCATCAAAGTATCACTGCAGACGGGAGAGTCTGGTTAATTTTCCTCAGGGAGGGACTGACCCTTGCGGGAGATATGAATACGCAGGGCAGCGAGACAGAGTCTGGAACCATTTATTCAGGGACCTGGGGATAGACTACTCCAGGCGTTCCTCTGAAGCCAGTGGTAGAACCGGTAAGAACTTGGGCAAGGACAGTGGTTCTACTTCACTACTCTAGAACCCCCCAAGATACCTGTACGTATTTCTCTTGGGAGGTGGTACCTGGTCTTAGCGGCTCATCCAGTATGGGGGCAGCAGCGGTAGATGACATGCAAGGCTGCAGGTAGACTTGCTCCAAAAATTCAGGAAGGGGTGAGCCCAACAGTGAAGGGTTGATGCTGTCTGGTATATCTTCGGTAAGTAGAGTCAATGCAAAAGGCTCAAGCAGTGTGGCTACTGCTTGTACTGAAGGATCCTGAGCACAGGCAAGTGGTGAGGCTGAATCCCTTGCGCAGCTCTCCTGAGGCAGGCTTTGTGGTCGGCGGCTCGACCCCGGGTTCCTTGGGGGAGGCCGATATAGATGGCTCCTTGTTGCAAACCATAGATCCAAGTGAAGGTGGGGGAGGTGAGTTAACCCTGTAGTATTGGCTTTACTTCATACCCCTTGTGTGCTTTACTGACTTTAGTTCTTTCATATTCCAGGAACCATCATCCACCCCTTTAAATGACTTCAGACCAGGCTCAGGATGGTTGATGCAACTTTTACTTAAAGCATATTCATAATACAGTTCAACGTGTGCATATGAAATTGAACATCCCTAACTATCTCTATTTGGCTGCCTCCACAAGGTAGTAGTCCATACTTGGTGTTCTCCAGGGACTGGAGACTCTGCAAGGCGCAACAGCCCTCCTTTGGACTCTGCAGCGTTCACGGCCTTTCTTCTTCCGTGGGCTGAAAAAGCCTCCGGAACCTGGACCTCCCCCTTATTTATATTACAGGGTGGATAGGCTGGGTCCAAAAACAGGAACAGAGCTGCAGCACATTAACCCCTTCCTCAGCCTAGGCCAGCCAACTACTTAGCTAAAAAAACATAGGCAACCTGCCCACAACAGAACAGCCAGAGAAGCATCTAATCAAACCGATCTGTGTTGAGCAGATACTTTAACCACCTCCCGCCCGCCTAAAGGGAAATGACGGCGGGATCCCCTCTCGTTCTGGGACAACGTCATATGATGATGCACCAGTGTAACCGCTCTCGCGCACCCCCAGGGAGGAGTGTCATGCCCCCAGGATACGGCGCAACCCCGATTTTAGTAAAGAGCCGATGACACTGTGTCCGATCACAGCTGATCACATGGAAATGCGGAAGTGCCGTTTATCGTCTCCCCTCGCCTCACACTGACAGGGATTAGACATGTTAGACATGTTGGATTAGTTTCGTACGAATCGAAAATTTGTACGAATTTCCGTAAATTCGTACATTCGGGAGGATCCGAAACACGAATTGCTATGTTTCCGAATTTTGTACGAAATCCGAAATTTTGTTTACGAATTTCAGATCCAAATTCCTAACGAACATTCGTAATTGTTACGAAAAGTTAACGAACCTGAAAGTTAAAAACCCAGGAAGTCAGCACAGCACAGGGATGGTGGGAGCCCCTCATAATGATAAATTCATCATAACGAACATTCGTAATTGTTAAGAAAAGTTAACAAACCTAACGAGAATTCGTATTTCGTACAAATTTAAAATGGAATTTTGGACACGAATTACGAAATACAAATTAATTCTAATACGGAACGAAACGAAACGAAATAAATTTATTGACTTGTCTAACAGGTAACAGTGCAGCCCTAACAGTGCCCAGCAAGTGATGCCAGTCAGTGCCCATCAGTGTGGCATATTAGTGCCGCCTTATCGGTGCCACCTCATCAGCGCACATCAGTGAAGGAGAAAAATTACTTACTTACAGAACTTTCTGACGAACTAAGAAAAACTTTTTTTTTTTTCAAAGTTTTTGGTCTTCTTTTGTTATTAGCCAAAAAAAAAAAAACAAAAAAAAAAAAACAGTGGTGATTAAATAAAACCAAAAGAAAGCTCTATTTGTGTGAAAAAAATGATTACAATTTCATGTGTGAAGGGCAGGGGAGACGCCAGGGGTCTAATAGATCCCGGATGTCTCAATAAACAGTGCCACTGCACAAAGCTATCACAAAGGGCCTGTTCTCCTCTTTTTGCAATAAAGTTAAGTGAAAAAAGTGTAACAAAATAAAATAAAATGAAAAAAGATTTGAAACCACCCCCATCCACTGTGCTCACATGCAAATGCAAATGTAGGTCTAGCACACCTATGTAAACAGAGATTGCACTACCCATGTTGGGTATCACTAAAAACATCACAGTGAGAGCAATAATTCTGTCACCAGAGCTCACGTTTAAAGCCTTGTACATACATGCTCAAAATCAGCTGACTTTTGGCCCGTGTGTACAGCTGTCTGTTCTACAGAAGCTGGTCTCACAACTGGCTTCTGTTAAACGAGCATGCTGGAAAACCAGCATCCGACACGCATCTAATCGGCGCTCTCAGCCAATGGCATCTCCCAAAAGTGGGGAAGGGTACCTGTCAAAAACAGGTACCCTTTCCCCCCTGAAAGGTACCGAGGGGGGGGGGGGGGGGGAGACAAATAAGCTGAAGTTCCACTTTTGAGTGGAA
Source organism: Aquarana catesbeiana (assembly GCF_042186555.1). Lineage (NCBI taxonomy): Eukaryota > Metazoa > Chordata > Amphibia > Anura > Ranidae > Aquarana > Aquarana catesbeiana. The sequence continues at coordinate 350,359,709 of NC_133326.1, forward strand.
CTCCACTTTAAGAACTATTGCATGATCATACCTCCCAACTTTTTGAGATGGGAATGAGGGACACCTATTAGTAAAAGTATGTAGACATAGAACACGCCCTGTGAAATGCAGGACTCCGGTGGGTGTAACAAGATGTCCGCTTGCTGCTGTTCTATCAGATACCCACTACCCATCACAAAGCAGCTCTCCGGCCTACTGCGCATGCGCAGCCGGAGTGACGTTGCCTTGCGGACATCTTGGTACACCCGCGCTCGTTCCCAGTAAGCCTGGAGTTAGAATTTGGCAAGTGGACATCCTTATACACACATCGGAGTCTTGCTTTTCACAGGAAACTCAGCTAATATAGTGAAATGCAGTATTTAGAAGTCCGTAACACTGTTTTGATGTTTACTTTTAAAAGCTGCAGTGTTCGGTCACATCAGCAAACCTGTGAGATCAGCAGGCTTGCCGCTACTTTTAAAATTTAACATCAAAACAGTGTTACGCACGTCTAAATACTGCATTTCGCTATATAAGCGGAGTTTACTGTTAAGAATAACTGTGAAAAGCAAGACTCTGGTGGGTGTATAAAGATGTCCGCTTGCAGAATTCTAACTCTAGGCTTACTGCAGACCAGTGCAGGTGTATCAAGATGGCCACGAGGATTTGGATTTCCAAATACTCTATTTCACCAATTATGCTCCATTTCCTGTTAAAAATAACTGTGAAATGCAAAACTACGGTGGGTGTAACAAGATGTCCACTTACCCCCTTCTCAGTGTATCCTTACTGTGGAGGAGTGCGGGGTGTAGCAAGATGGCGGCAACAGAACGTCACTTCCGTTACCAATTCTGACGGGTCCCCTAATCTGATGAAACAACGGAACAGCGGTTTTGTGATGGGTAGCGACTGTCTGATAGAACACCGCTGTTTCGTCACATATGGCGACCCATCACATTTGGCTATGGAAGTGACACTCCGCTGAGAAATTTCGCACTGCGCATGTGTAACTTGCTGATATGTGTTCCAAAAGTTTTTACGACAATACGGAGGAGTGAAACCCTTAGATAATGTCACAGAAAAGCTCTCCTTCTGTATAATTATTGATTGTAAGACAGCACTTTGCAACAGGACCCCTTCGAGCACGGCCTCGCTTTGCTCTGAATAATTGTAATCTAACTCTATGTCCACTTGGATGGTGGGGCTTGAACCTGGACTTAGGGGTGGAGCCGCATAATAACTGCGCAAGCGCAGTTCAACGTCAGTTCCGTCACACTATCTGGCGTTTTTAGTGTGCTGTTTTGTCGTAAAAGCAGGGCTTTTTTCAGCGCGAACGTGGGGGGAACATCTTCCAGCACCAAATATATGTAATAGCAAGGGATGTGCTGGAGGGTCTATTAATGCTGTCTGCTGGGGGTTTTATGGTCACTGGTGGGGGTCTGTTTTTGTGTGAGGGTCTATTATTTTTGCTTGTGGGGGATCTGTTGGTGCTGGGGGGGGGGGGTTCTTATGGTGCTTGTAGGGATCTACTGTTGAGTGAGAGGTCTATTGTTGCTGGCTACTGGAGGGTCTATTAATATTGACTACTGGGAGATCTGTTGATGCTGCTGGAGGGGGCGGGGCCTAATGTTGCTGGGGTGAATCTTTTGTTGCTGAGGGTGGTATTTTGTTGTGGATGGTCCATTGTTTCTGTGTGGAGAACTATTGTTGCCGGGGGGGGGGAACTATTGTTACTGGAGTGGGGTAGTCTATTGTTGTGTGAGGGATCTATTATTGCTGGGAGGGGAATTTTTGTTGCTTGGGAGGAGCTATTGTTGTTGGGGTGGGTCTATTATTGGTGGGAGGGGAATCTATTGTTGCTTGGGAGGATCTATTATTACTGGGGTGGGGTCTATTGTTGCTGGCTCCAGTGCATCTATTTTACTGCTTTTCTTGTTATTAGACAAGAACAAATTCCATACAAATTATTTAGGAAATGATACTTGGGGCAGTACTGGGAGGTGGGCAGGGGGTAGGGTTTCCACCTCATCCCATTAAACCGAACACATATGAATTACACAGGTTCTGAGGCTAATTAAATGCAGATAAGGTAACAAGTGAATTTAATCACTACCTTAATCAGCCACAGAACCTGTGTAATTTATATGTGTTTGGATTTAAAGGGATGAGGTGGCAACTCTAGTAGGGGGTTGAATCAAGCGACGGTGCTTGGAGGTGGGTAGGGGGCGGAGAGAAGGGGGGAGTTCTTGCACCTATTCTCTGAGAAAAAAAAGCCCTGCGTAAAAGTGTTGGAACGCATATGGCGGCGTCGCGCATGTGCACTCCAGTGGGTAGCCAGATGTGATGGGTTGCCATATGTGACAATACACCGCCTTCTCACTGTATCCTTACTGTGAAGGAGTACAGGGTGTAGCAAGATGGCGGTGATGAAACGTCACTTCCGTTACAAAATCTGACGGGTCGCATAAATTGACGAAACACCGCATTATTTCCAGCTGGGAGTCTGGCCTGTAGTTCCTCTATGTAACCTGCAGGTGGCGGCAGAGGCAGGTGTCGTGCTACGGTGTATCCTCCATGTAACCTGTAGGTGGCAGCAGAGGCAGGCATGATGCGGCGTGCACGGGATTTGTCCCTCTCCGGAGTCCGTACAGGAGACATGGCGTCTTCCCGGGATGTCCACGTAGAGATCTGTCACCAGGAGATCGTCAAGTATGACCTGGAGATCAAAGCGCTGATCCAGGTACATGAATGGCCGGGGAGTCAGTGTACAGGGAAGAGGGGGGTGATCTGTGGGTGCTGACAGTTCCTCATACAAATGAATGGATGGATCCTGAGCACGTCAGATCGTGATGTAAACATGACGGCAATTCTAATACAGAATCTGTACGGGAATGTATTCCTCAGAACTGCCTAGTGATCAGCTGACTTGTAATCATGTGACAGCAGATCTGTCAGGAGGGGGTTGGGGGCAGAAAACACCTATCATCCACTAACACATTGTTCCTATGATTTTGACGATCTCTGGGAATTACCTATAAAATACCCTTATAGCACACCCCCTGCACTGCCAGGGTTAAATGCTGAGCTCAGGCGGGTCCAAACGCGCTTGAGCTATCCCGCCAGGAAGCTGTCAAATCAGACAGCCAATCATAAGCGGCCCCACAGCTGCATGTACACAAAGGATGTGTCTATGTGTGGGAGATGCCTCCACCGCCTGTGATTGGTTGTCTGCAGTGACAGCTTCCTAGTGAGACAGCCCAGGCGGGTTCCGACCTGAACTCATCCCTAGTAGAGGGCTAGGCGAGAATACTCACCTTTTTCCTCACTAAGGCCCCTTTCACACTTGTGCGACTCTGAAAAGTCGCGTTCCATGACTTCCAACGAGTACCTTTCATATCTCTGCGACTTCAAAGTAGTCTCTACACTACTTTGGTCTGACTTTAATGCATAGCTCCCAACTGTCCCTGATTTGGAGGGACTGTCCCTGATGTGCAGCAATGTCCCTCTGTCCCTCATTCCTCCTCATTTGTCCCTCATTTTGGTCTGATCTATATAGATGTATATAAAATGCACTTTTTATCTATCAAAAAGTATTTCCCAGCACTAAACCTTTCATCTGATTTCTAAATTGCTGCATTTGTAAATTCCAAAAGCCAATAGAAATGAATAGAAGTGGTAAAAAAAAGCACTTGTGGGTGTAACCAATCTTGTTTTTTTTATTTTTGTACAATTCTCCTTTAACAGGGCGTGGCAAGGGGTGTTTCCTATGCCTGCATACTTTTGTTGATAGGTGTCCCTCATCTCAAAAAGTTGAGAGGTATGTTTAATGCGACTTGAGGTCCATAGACCTCAAGATTACACAGGCATTGCTTCAGGTCACACAAGTGTGAAAGGGGCCTAAAGCAGGCTCCCTCCATCTGTGCAGCCCATCACCGGTTACCTCTTCTCCGAGTCCTCATTCACACTGCTGCCAACAGAATCCAGCTAATTCCTGCGGCTGGATGTGGAAAGTTGGGGCCACTTACCCTGTACAAAGCAAAGGCATGCTGTCTGCACCCACACTGCTGTTCAGATGTAATTGCACCTAGAATGATTATCTGTGGCCAGGGACCGATGATGTAAACTGCTTGCCCAGGGGCAATCGTCTCTTCTTAAATGCAGGTCATTTTTCCACATGTTTATTCCAGAAGTTGCATTTACCCTTTCTGTGTACAATGTGTGCAGAAAATCAATACATATAATTCATACAAAGTGCTGCCAGTGCAAGTAAAGTGCATCAAATATTATTAAAGTGTAAAAAGTAAGTCAATAAAGTGCATAAAAGTCCATCAAACATATACAAAGGCCCAATGGTGACTGCAGCTGTCTCTATGCTTATGAAAATCCAAATAATAAATGTGCAGCGCTTAAAAAGTTACAAATTAAATATATACAACAATAAGTTCAATAAAGTTATCCAAGCGGTGGTGAAATAAGGTTATATGCAACTGTAAGAAAAGTCCTTAAAATGTGAAAAGTCCATCCAGTATGTAATCTATAGGTGTACTATGAGCTCACCAAAGAGTATCAGGCAAAGAATGATATCCACCAGATAACACCTAATAATAATGAATGTCTGCACCAGTGAACCTACACCTAAACTATGCACTTACCAGAAATGAGATGTACGATCATTAAAACGATCATAAGTTAGTCATCTTCAGTTTATCCCATGGGCAGCATGTATGCTTGCTTCCAGAAAGCAGGGAAAATGGCAGCCGCCGCTTCGAGCACATGGGCACTGTGGCGTGACATCAGCATGTAGGCCCTTCCCGCCACGTTTCGTGCGCATGATATTAAGGGATACGCCTTGGAAAATGACTTCAAAAAGTGCTCCTTGCATCCACAAATACTCCACTCCAGTTCACCATCTGTGCCCCACCAGGGTATGCACTCACCCGCTGACATGGACCCCCTAAGTATAAAAGAGGAAGTAAAGTCTTTTTGTTTAATTGTACCTACAGGTAGGCCTATAATAAGGCTTACCTGCAGGTACTGTAAATATCTCCTAAACTTGTACCGTTCAGGAGATATTTACCATATACGCCGCCGTCATCGGCGAATGCGCTCTGAAGGAACACCTGCCGGTGCTATTTCTTCAGGGCCCTGTGCCATGACCGGTGACTCCCACGCGCATTTGTGGGAGTGACATTATCGCGGCTCAGGTCAATCACAGCTCCGGAGCCTGTGAGCCCAAAAGAAACACCGGGGAAGATGTCAGCTGTCTCAACGGTGTGCAGGCGCCGCTGCAGGGCTTCCTTCCAAGATAAGCATTTTATAGTAAAGTAAGTATATCATAATCAGATAGTATGCGATGCATACTAGCTCATGCCTTTTGTCTCACAGTTTGTTTTTTTTGGTTTTTATCACGTTTTCAACCTCTTTAAGATAGGTCAACCAGGCTTCAAATTACTGCTGCATCGCCAACCAGGAACAATGGATCTACATCTCAGTATAACGCAGAAATGAAATAGACCCAGAGAGAGAGAACATTATAGCATAACTCTATTTTAACATTAAAACCCAAAAGGTAAAAAATATATATCCAATCAGAAAGAAGCTGCCCAGCTTGGATTCTACTAGGCATGACGTAGTGCCATAAGTCCCTGCCAGTGTTATTTCAGGTTTCAGGACTGGGGATTCAGGGGACCGGTCTTGCATCATGGTGGAATGCTCCGGGAGACAGGAATACCGTAAGAATATTCTCTTATTTATCATCCCCTAGGCAAAACAACCAGTTAACCCTTGTAGTATAGAGGGGGACCCACTGCAAGGTTACATTTCTTTTTCCCTTTAAGAAACAGATGTATATACATACATTGTATAGATATCCAATACTGATACAACTGTGAAATTAAGTTTTTTACAGTTATTGCAAAAAAAAAAAAAAATATATATATATATACACACACACACTGCTTTAGGGTAGTGTACATCAGCACAGGAGTAATTAATTTTCTCTTCTGTTTACAGGATATCAGGGAATGCATGGGACCAATCAGCGCACTAAATGACCTCAATGCTCAAGTAAAAGAAAAGTTCCAGCTCCTGAGACTGAGGATACAGGTAAGAGGAGACTACAAATGGGGATTTATATTGGGGTACATTCACATAGCCATCCATTGCTCTACACTACAAGGATTGGCTTTTTTCTGCAGTGGGTACAGTCAGGGGTTTAAGTTGATCTGCAGCCTGTAGAAATCATTGACGAGCTGGCATTGTCAGCAGCTGTTCACATGAAATCGCTCAAAGAGACAGACATCTAGAGAGAGATGAGTGGCTTTGTATGCAGCTTGCATCCAGGGTTGCTCATATGTCCCTAATCGCAGAAAATCGCATCTATGTGTGATTACATATGAGCAGCTGCAGATAGTGTCAGCCTGACTTTGATTTGTACACACCGAACAGCCGCAGCTGAACATAAACCCACTGACCGGACCTATTGTAAGAAAAACTATGATCTGGGCGGTGTACCACCATTAAACAGCCATATGAACGAGTCCTAAAGTAACTTGATTTTAGTTAAGGCAGTAGTAAAGCCCGCTTTGTGATTTATTTATTTTTTTTTACCTACAGGTAAGCCTATAATAAGGCTTACCTGCAGGTAAAATGAATATCTTCTAAACGTGCACCATTTAGGAGATATGCAGCCAGTGACATCACCGGAGCATTCGCTCTGAAGGGCCGGCATACCATGCTGGAACTGCAGAGCTTTGTGCCGAAACCGAGGGCTCCCATGCGCATGCGTGGGAGTGACATCAGCGTGGCTCCGGCCCATCACACAGCCGAAGCGTGCGAACCTGGAAGAAAGCCTGGGGAAAAATGTCAGTGACAGCACACCGCAGGAGGTCTTCATTCTAAGGTAAGTATTCCATAATGTGCTAGTATGCGATACATACTAGCACATTATACTGTTGCCTTACAGGTGGTGTTTTTTTTTTTTCTACCAGACGCGTTTTACAACCACTTTATAGAGCAGCAGGAGACTGAGAATATCTCTTTGCTGTCTCTTCCTATCATTATTTCCTTATCTGCATGCAGCACACCTAATTGTCTCCCAGTGCTCTTTTACCATCTTCCAATTTGACTGTTTCTTGATGTACAGATGACTGAAGGCTGATGAAATCAAATCACGTTTAGTAAAGCCAGCCATTAGAGGGTGTGAATCTCAGCTGGTTCAGCAGGGACTGGCAGAGATTCAAACCATGTATGGGCAGGCTGAATAAACAGGCTGGCTTGTGATCTGTCAACTTGGGTACAAGCCAGCCTGTCAGCTTGTACATGTGATTATTGTTACCGACCATTAAAGCCGCTAGCAGTAATCACTGTGTTCTGCCGACAGGGGTGTCTGTCTCTCTCTGCCCCCCCCCCCGCAGGGAGAACACAGTGGCACGGTGGAGGGGGGGATTCCAGTTGCAGGAAAGAAAATCACTCCACCTATGGCTGGCTTAGTGGCTTTACACACACTGCTTTCAATAAAAAATATTTAGGGGGGAATTAATGAATACAGAGCTGCAATAATCTTTTTTTTTTTTTTTTTTTTCTACCTACCCGTGGTCCAGATTTTCAGATTTAATGTGTCTAATATGTTTTACCTGAAAGGACCTGGAGCAGATGGCCAAAGAACAAGACAAGGAGTCGGACAAGCAAACTTTGCTAAAAGAGATGGAATGCCACAAAAAACAGATGCTCAGGTGGGTATTGCAACAAAGATTTAGCTAAAGTGTATCTGAACCCAAAACCTATTTAAACAGGGAATGGAGAAAATCCATCAGTTTTTTGTTTTTTGTTTTTTTGCTATTTGTATTCCATTGTGCAGATTTTCTGTCATTTGGAGAACAAGAAAAGTGAAGAAATCTAACATGAGGCGATAATCCCCTTTTACACATTTGCCCTCAGAAAAGGTGTACCCAATGGAAAATTGCCACTCACCTCCTGGTGACAACTGTAAAGTTTTGCATCTCCTGTCATTTTCTGTCTTGGTGACAATGATCCTTGGGACAAATAAGGAGATCAGATCTGCCCAGTAGTTACACAGCAGTAAAATCTCTCATGGATTGGGTGCCTTGTTGTGTGGGACATACAGCCTCCCCAAAATGATTTCGCTTGACAGATGAGATGGACATTAGCAAAGGGCATAGATTTGACATTCTGAGATCTGGCATCTATTAAGCATGTACTTGACAGGGTTTCAAAACTCCTCTGATCTATCCAAAGCTGAAGAAAGTGTGGATTTAGATAAAGCTTTTTTTATTTAGGATAATTCTTAATTCTGAAGTTACTAAGCCGTGTTTTCTGAACATGTAAAAATGGTCTCCAACTACATTAGTGTTGGTGTAGTTTGATTATTACATCACTTAAAGTGATTGTAAAGGCTCTTTTTTTTTTTTTTTTTTTTTTTTTTTTTTTAAATAACAAACATGTCATACCAGGTCTGTGTAGTTGGTTTTGCACAGAGCAGCCCAGATCCTCCTATTCTCGGGTCCCTCTTTGCTGCTCCTAGTCTCTCCCTCCTTTGAGTGCCCCTCAGCCAACAGCTTGCTACAGGGGTCACCCAAGCTGAGTCACAGCTCCGTGTATCCATTCAGACACAGAGCCCCAACCTGGCCCTGCCCCCTCTCTCCCCTGATTGGCTGACTGACTTTGACAGCCGCGGGAGCCAATAGCGCCGCTGCTCTGTCACAGCCAATCAGGAGGAGTGAACTGGATGGCTGAGGGGATCATGGACATTGCTGGAGTGAGAAAGGGGTCAGGTAGGTAATTAGGGAGTACTGGGGTTGCTGCTACAAACAGAAGGTCTTAAGATAAAAAACCTTCTGCCTTTACAACTCCTTTAATCATACTCCACGTGCAGCAAAGTCTTGTGTTCTTTGTTGTTCTTGGATCGCATATACCGCTCACTGCCTACCATGCTGAAGTTTCTACATATAACTCTATTTGCACTATAGTTTGTTATTCTTCCTTTCTGTATTTTGGAGGTATACCAAACTGTCTACGTAACTTATGTGTCCTGATCTGTTGGGGTCAGTGTTATTGTCTTGTCCTACCAATATTTTCATATTGTCTGTCTTTTTCATTTGCCAACACACAAGAAGGCATTTTCAGTATTATTATTATACAGGATTTTTATAGCGCCAACAGTTTTGCGTCATGGCAAACAGTACAGTTTCAATACAGGAGGAATCGGAGGGCCCTGCTTGTTAGAGCTTACCATCTAAGAGGGGGGGTCAAGTGATACAAAAAGTAATACCTGTGGGGGATGAGCTGATGAAGAAAATAAAAGTATAATTGTTAGGTGAGGGCAGGATAGGCTTCTCTGAAGAGAAAAGTTTTCAGGGATTGCCTAAAAGTGGACAGAGTTTGAGATAGTTGGACAGATTAGGGTAGGGAATTCCAGAGCATGGGAGAGGCTCGGGAGAAATCCTGGAGGCGAGTATGGGAGGAGATGACAAGGGAACTAAAGAGCCAGAGGTCTTGGGAGGAACGAAGAGAACGATTTGGTTGGTATTTTGAGACTAGACTGGTGATGTAGCTGGGGGCCAAGATGTGGATGGCTTTGTAAGTTATTGTTAGTATTTTGAATTTTATTTGTTGGGTGAGTGGAAGCCAATGGTGGGATTTGCAGAGAGGGGTAACAGGCACTGAATAGTTGGTTAAGGTGGATTAGTCTGGCAGCAGCATTTATGATGGAAATACAAAGAAGGAAATCGTTCCAGGAGAGTAGGTCCAGGTGTGGCTAGGTGAGGTGGATCCCCTCATATGGGTACACGCCCCGGCTCATCTGCCGTAATAAGCCAGAAATAGAAGAAAATGGCTGCACCCCAAAATTAAGAAAGTCCATTTATTGAAAATAGTAAGGTGTAAAATCACACATCACAGGTTCATCAGCTGGTGACAATGGTTGACGCGTTTCACACAGTTAACTGTGCTTACTCATAATGAGTTTAAGAGTAAGCACAGTTAACTGTGAAACGCGTCAACCATTGTCACCAGCTGATGTACCTGTGATGTGTGATTTTACACCTTACTACTTTCAATAAATGGACTTTCTTCATTTTGGGGTGCAGCCATTTTCTTCTATTTCTAGCATTCATGATAGACTGAAGGGGGATAGCCTATTTAAAGGTAAGCCAATGAAGAGGGAGTTGCAGTAATCAAGGCGAGAGATGACCAGGGAGTGGGTTAGGAGCGTTGTGGTTTCATTGGTTAGGAAGGGCAAGAGCAAGACAGGAATGCAGTAACCTACATTATCTGATCAAATGAACCTGAAATGCAATTGGCTACCATGTGTAATTATAAAAGTGAAAGCAAACCGCAACAAATGTTTTAAAGATCTGCCTCTTTGTCACCTAGCCTTCTGAAAAAGGTTTATCTCCAAAGTCTAAAAAACAGATTTTGGCTGCTTTCTGTTCTCTTATGCCCCGTACACACGGTCGGACATTGATCGGACATTCCGACAACAAAATCCTAGGATTTTTTCCGACGGATGTTGGCTCAAACTTGTCTTGCATACACACGGTCACACAAAGTTGTCGGAAAATCCGATCGTTCTGAACGCGGTGACGTAAAACACGTACGTCGGGACTATAAACGGGGCAGTAACCAATAGCTTTCATCTCTTTATTCTGAGCATGCGTGGCACTTTGTGCGTCGGATTTGAGTACACACGATCGGAAATTCCGACAACGGATTTTGTTATCGGAAAATTTTATAGCCTGCTCTCAAACTTTGTGTGTCGGAAAATACGATGGAAAATGTGTGATGGAGCCTACACACGGTCGGAATTTCTGACAACAAGGTCCTATCACACTTTTTCAATCGGAAAATCCGACCGTGTGTACGGGGCATTAGACCTCGCTTTAAAGAACACACACTGGGGGTGATTTACGAAAGCCATGCACCATCAGTAGAGGCGCACGGCGAGGCGCAACACATATTTTCATATTTAGGAAATGGTGCGCCGGTAACAGAGCGTGAATCCCCCATTTACTATAGCGATCTCGGTGCACTGGAGAATGTAATCTGTGCACCACTATGGACATGGCGCACGGCATCTCCAAATCAATATTGACAGAAGATGGAGGTGCCAATATTCTGGGGTGATGTGAGGAAAATTAGTAACAACTGCCCAAGTAACAAATATGCCCATAATAGAATGAGAAAGTAACTATTTCAGAGAAAGCCTGCTGTGCCCGTTTAGAACTGCGTGAGATCAATGTAAGCAGTGCGCAAGCGGCTGTTGCACTTGTTCACATGCGTTTGTTCACTGCGCGGCCAAAATCTTAGTAAATGTTAAGGAACGTACATGCAATTACGTGGGTTGAACAGGCGCACCTCTAAACTTGTCAATTTTTTTTTTTATACGCTGGTTCACCGTTTTTTTTAAGGAGATTTGCACACAGGTCATGTTAGCATGTTACGTTGCCAACATTTGACATGCACCTTGTTAAAATTGTGTAAAATGACTCTCGCTCCTCTAGCTCCTCCTAAAAGGACATTTAACCTTTCCCCTCTAATGCAATTGATTTCCTTGGGCTAAATTTTGCTTTTAAAGGGGAACTCCACACTCCACTCTATTCTCCAAAGGCTGTGAGCTGCCTTCACCAATCCAAACCACATCCTTTTTCAGAGCATACAACAGGGCCAGCTAGGAAAGGGGCAAGAAGAGCGATCGCCCCACCCCAAGGCCACATGCACTCAACATAGCTGGTTGCCTTTGGGGCATGTTGGGCTCAGCCCAGTGCCAACCACAAAGCACCTTATACCCACTAGTTTAAAGGGGCTTTCCACATTCCGTAAAGCCCCCTGTCTGCAGCCCCCCCACAACCCCAGCCTAGGGTTGTGTGGAAGAGGCCCTCGTCTCCCTAAATATGGAAACAAGGTGATTGACTTTTGGGGTGCCCGAGCCCCACCTACCCCTAAGCATCCACCCCCCTTTCATGGGCTGGCTTGCTGTGTGTGGGAGGGGCACAATATTTTTTTAGTTTGGGGTGGTATTTTTCATGTGGGGGTTCTCATTTTAAGCCTTAACAGACACAAATGGCCTTGTATGTATGGGGGGTGGTATTTTTTTGTTTTTGGTTAAAATCTTGCAGCTGCAATGTAGATTTGTAAGTTTTCTCTAAAGCCGTACATCTTTGAAGCAGCATTTTGGATACATGCTACAGATGCACCACTTTACAGGCAGAGTAAGGCCCCCCCTCAAGTTACTAGCTTTTAAGCAATTTTGCATTTTTAAAGGCACTTCTCTTTTTTTCGTTTTTGGCATTGTCCAAATTGGTGACATTGATATATGTCCCTCAGGGTGGGACCTGGGCCCCCATACCCATTTTAAGGCCAATAACTAGAATATAAGCCAGCCATGTGGGGACTAGCAAAATTAACAAGTCAGTTCCCATAGACTGCAATGGTATTTGTTGAATAACTTTTGCCCATGTTAGGTCATTTGCCCCCTGAACCGGGGGGTGTTTGTCCCATCTGTAATTTTGTAGCCTGCTGGATGATGTGCTTAATTTTGGACAGGGGGTGGCTTATTTTGTGCTAGCTGCATTTGGGTTTGTCTGGGCATGCTCAGGGACTTTGTTTTTTTTTTTTTTGGTGCTTTGTGTATGTGAACAGCACTTGGATGTTTCTGTGCATGCTCAGAGAGTGTGTTTTTTGGGTTAGTAATTTAAGGACATCCTTAAAAGGTGTACCCACTTTGAAGTTCAGTCTCTACATTGGGTGAACTTGCGTTTTGTGTGTTTCATGGACTGTGCATGTGTTTTCAATTGCCTCATTAGCACACAAACCTAAGTTATATAAAGCTTGCAGATAGCTTTCTTTACCTTGCCCTGGAAAGAGGCAAGGTTGCTTGATTGTGTGTGTGTCAAGAGAGTACATTTGGGTGTCCTTATAGAGTTTGCATAGGACCCACTAACTATGGGGTACTTTGTCGCAGTAAGTGGGCTTAAGCACCATATAGCAATATGGTGTGACCAAATCCCCATATTTTTTGAAAATGTTTAGGTGATTTAAATAGCCTTGCAGGAGGTAAATGTCTTTTTTGCATGTATGCGCTCTAATATTTTGTTCTGTTGTATGGTCTTATGGCTGCCCCATCCTTCTTCTTTTTTTTTTTTTTTTTAATTTCTTTTTTTTTTTTAAAGATATCTTTTATTAGGTTTAGGTTTAAAACAAACCAACGAACACAAAAAAAACATACAGAAGAAAAGAAAACAAAAAACAAAAGCATCTGGCAATCTGATCATACAGAAATAGGAGCCGAAATACAACCTATTTTAGCATATAGAAATAAACAGAAATCATTGCAAAGGGCTTGAGATAATTATAATAATAAGGGATATAGACATACTGATATGGCATAACAGTAGTAAAGGACCAGGTATCAAAAATTTCTGGGGCACGGCCCATCAATGGTCAATCAAGTACATAAAAATCAGGGTGGAGAAAGGGTTAACTGACTAGCCAACCATTTACCCCAAATTTTATGAAAAGTTTTATTCCGTTTCCGGATTTCAAAAGTCAGTTTATACAATGGAATAGAATCATTAATAAGTTTTAACCAGAGGGATTTCAGAGAGGTCTGTGCACCCTTCCAGGACAGTAAGGTAGACTTTTTAACATAAAAATAAAGTATGCGGAGCAGTCTCTTAGCATGGGGTGGTATGTGTAAGTCACCAAAAACGCCCAACAGGCAATTTTTGGGTTGAATTATGTTGGGGAGGCCCATCACTGTCGAGATAGAAGCACCCACTTCCCAGAAGTCCCGAACTATCGGTCACGACCAGAAGCAGTGTAGGAAGTAGGCCTCCTGGCCACAGCCACGGAAACAGATAGCCGAGGGCAAGAGTCCCATCCTATGTAGTCTAGCTGGAGTAAGGTGGGTCTGATGGAAAATTTTAAGCTGTATGATATGGTCTCGGGAAGCAATAACAGAAGTTTTATACATGTCACTAAATTCTGACCAGTCCTCATCTACCATGGAAATATCCATCGATGCCCACTTTACCTGTGCTTTATGGAACCTAGGGTTAAAGTCAGACATTAAGGCTGCATAGTAAGTGGATACAAGTTTAGTGGGATCTGGCTGCCTAAGCATTTTTTCCAATGGGGACAGGTCAGTGGAATCATCCAAGGAACCAAATTGGGCATGTATAGCATGTCTTAGCTGGTAGTAATAAAATAAGTACGATCTTGGTGGGTCAAAGTCCAAACATAGCTGTGAAAAAGTTTTAAAGCCCTGGGCATTGTACAGGTGGCATAAATATTTAAAGTGGAGTTCCACCCACTTTTACAACTCTTCAGCATCCCTCACTAAACTGTGCACTGTAAACGAATTGGATATTTTTAATTTTTTTTCTCAGCACTTACTGTATATCTGCTGTATTCATTTTCACTTCCTCCTCCCTGGCCGCGGCCCATCGCATCATTTCCTGTTTGCAATGCCTTCTGGGAAGGGGCGGCAACTTCCTCTGACACTGCCGTTGCTATGGAAACCTGACCTGAAACCTATTACACTGCTTGTGCTGCACTGAGCATGTGCGAGATCTGCAAGGATGAGATCCAGGAAGAAATACAGGCTGGCTTCAGATGCCCACACTTAAGATGGCCACGACCTGCTGCAAGTTTATAAAATAACAAACTACTGCTATAAACTAACAAAACAGACCTTAGTTTACAGACTAACTTTACTAGAATACATTAAGCTTGTGTATTATAGGGGTATTTTTATTTAAAAAGTATCATTTTGGCCGGAACACCACTTTAACCCCTTTGGAGTACCAACGATTGGCATCCGGAAGGGAGTACAATTCCTGCAGGTTAGGGTTAAACCACAGGGGGTTGTTAGGGGACTTCAGCCAAGAATGTTTAGATATCTTTTTAGTAATGAATTTGAATAATGAAAGGGAAGTGGAGAGTATGGAGGTACCAGGGACCCGGCCTCTATATATTATATTATGTAGGGTTTCCAGGGAAGATGCGATGGCCCCCTCTGTGTATGTACCGGCATTAGCCGGAACTGGGCTTAGCCAGTCATGTATGTGTACCAGCTGGGATGTCAAATAGTATAGAAAAAAATTAGGAAATGCTAGGCCTGCCAAGTGAGCTGGTAACCTCAATGTTTCGAGTGCCACCTTGGGGGATCCGCCCTTCCACAGGAAAGTAGTACATATCGTATCAATGCGTTTGGAGATAGCTTTAGGTATTTTACATGGGGAGTTAGAAAGGATATAGAGCAATCTTGGTAAAAAAAATCATCTTAAGAATATTGGCCCTTCCCATGAGGTCCAAAGGTAAATCCATCCACTGTTTAGTCTGTTTAGCCTGAAGGCGGACCAACAAAGGATCTAGATTATTGGTAACATATAAAGATAAGGGGGTCTGAACCAAAACTCTGAGATATCTAAAGGAGGACACCACCTGAAGTTTGGAGGCCGGGTGACTCTGGAGAGGGTCGACCACATCTAAGGGAAAGAGACTGGACTTGTCCCAGTCAACCCGGTATCCAGAGTAGTCCCCAAAGGTAGTGACCTCCTCCAGCAAGGCCCGCAGTGACCCATTCGTATCAGCCAGATACACCAATGTGTCATCCGCATAAAGTGAAATGCGCTCCTCTATATTAGCAAGCGGAAGTCCTTTAATTAAGGGGGAGGAGCGAATGCGAATGGCAAGTGGCTCCATGGCCAGGGCAAACAAGAGGGGTGATAACTGGCACCCCTGTCGAGTGCCCCTAGTGATTGGGAAGGGATCAGTAATAGAGGAATTGACCCGAACCCGAGCTACTGGGGAGGTATAAAGAAGTTTTATCCATGCTACAACACGGGGGCCGAAGCCATACTTCTGTAACACTCGGAAAAGGTATGGCCACTCCACACTATCAAATGCTTTACAGGTGTCCAAGGACACAATGGCGCGGGTAGGGGGACAGTCGTGTGGATATTGCAGATTGTGAAACAATCTGCGAATGTTCATTCTAGTAGACCTGCCGGGTATAAATCCTCCCTGGTTGCTATTGATCAGGGATGCGACTACATTATTCAAACGATTTGCTAATATTTTGGCTAGAATCTTAACGTCCACATTAATGAGATAAATTGGTCGGTAAGATTCACAATTAAGTGGGTCCTTTTGGGGTTTTAATAGGAGTATTATCAGGGCCTCCCGCATCGTTGGGGGGAGGATCCCAACATCTAGGGCTTTGTTATAAGTCTGCAAAAGAAACGGGGACAAGAGATCTTTGAATTTTGCATACCATTCAGTCGGGAAGCCGTCAGGTCCAGGAGTCTTATGCGCGGGCATTTGGGAGATTGCTGTAGCAATCTCCTCAGCTGAGATAGGTGCCTCTAGCACATCACGTCCCTCATCTAATAAGGAGGGAAGAGATATGTCAGCTAAGTAGTCAGTCAACTGAGATTCATCATAGTCAGCCCTAGAGGTATACAGCTTTTTGTAAAAACATAAAAAGGAATCTAAGATATCCCCTGGGTTATCGCTAACGGTACCTTGGGCAGTAACGATACGTGGTATGGAAATGGGGGAATGATCAGGTCTGGTCAAATATGCCAAGAGACGTCCGGCTTTATTACCATGTTCAAACGATTTCTGAGAAACATGCAACATGCGCTTTTGTGTGAGATCCAGCAGACGGAGTTCATACTCCCTGCGACTCTGTAACCATACCTCTCTCGTGTCAGAGGCAGGGTTAGAGGCATAAGCAGACTCTGCGCGCACCATAACAGTCTCAAGTTCCTCAGTAAGCATCTGGTTATTTTTCCGTAAGATCCCCGTGATAGACATAAAGGTGCCCCTCAGAGTGGTCTTGAATGCGTCCCATTCTATGGAGGGGTCCACTTTACCCAGATTATCTTTCCAGTAATTAGAAATGCCTATCTTGCATTCCCCCTGCACTACCTCGTCCTCCAACCAGTATGAGTTTAGGCGCCACAGGGCAGGCCCCGAACCTGGGAGGAGGAGGAGGTTCACAGAGAGAGGGGCATGATCTGAAACTCCTCTGGGCAGATATGAAATGGCGGAAACCACAGGAAGGGTCTCCACCGGAGCAAATGCCAAGTCCAGTCTAGACATGGTATGAAAAGAATCCTAATGGCAGGAAAAGTGGCACTCATCCGGATGTTTCCAACGCCACACCTCTGTTAGGTCATGCACATGAACCCAGTCTACAAATGAGGGAAAGGACCTACCTCCACCTCCCAGACGGTCCATTGCTGGATCTAAGACTGCATTAAAATCCCCCACATATAGCAGGGGGCCGGGGGGTCTGTTCAGTAGTTGGAGTGACAATTTAGGGGGGGAATATAAATGTTCACCAGCGTAAAGGTTACAGTGGAAATCTGTAAAGTAAGAACAATAAACCGCCCTTCCGCCTCTGTTTTAACTTTTATCATCTCAGCTGGGAGAGATTTGGCCAGTAGGATAGATACCCCCCTGGAATAGTTAGTGTGAGTAGCATGGTATGAATTAGATAGCCACGGACGTTTTAGGGCCCTTGTCTTAGAGCCTGTAAGGTGAGTCTCCTGGAGGCATATAATATGAGGATTACTTTTTTTTTAACACAGAAAAAACCAAGGATCTTTTCTGAGGTGCATTCAGACCTCTAGTATTCCACGACACTATCCTTAGGGGCCTTGCCATAATAGAATATACAATAATGAGTAAGCACAGGTAAACACTTGAGCCAATACATACATGACCAGACAGGCCGCGCCACCTGAAGCACATACAAGCACATGAGGAAAAAAGTGCGTGGATCTGCCAGCAGGGTAATACAAGCCAAAAATAGAAGAAAAAAAAAAAAAAAAACAGAAGCATTAACAGTCCGCCATAGGCAGTAACCTGAGAAAAAATGTCTCTCGAGTGAAAGTTGCAGAGATGAGCTGGAAGAGGGATAAAAAGAAAAAAAAAGGGGGCAACAGCAAAGTCCCTGAAAACCCCTTGCCCCCCCACCCTGCTCGGCCATCCCAAACTTAGCGAGCTTCGGATCCCAAACTGGAAGACCTTCCTAAGAATAAAACCGTGGAGGTCAAAAACTGTTCCGTGGCCTTGCCACAAATCGGTAGGAGGGTAGCGTGAGATCGGGTGAGGCTCCCAACTGGTGACAAAAAAAACTTTGATCATGTCCTGGTGTAAAATGCATGGCCTAGTCGTCCGTGCGGAAGAAAGTGCAAAATCCGATGGCCTTCACTCCAGACAGGTCAGGATGGCAAACAGTACAAGTGCAGGAGAAAATGTAGAGATGAAGGCCGCAAAGGCACTGAGTTATACAGGGGTGCACGGGGGCCTGTATTAAGGCAACTGATAAGTATCATTATAGATTAGTGGTAACTTCAATAATCTCTGCGTCTGTGGGCTGTTCCATATTGATCATTCAGCCACGCCATGGCTTCCTTAGGACTGGTGTAGAAATGGGCCCTGCCATCATGAATAATGCGCAATTTTGCAGGGAAGAGCATAGCATAGGACAGGCCTTCCTTGCGCAGGCGAGATTTCACCGCCGAGAAGGAGATCCGTTGGCGTTGAACTTCAGCAGAAAAGTCCGGATAAACAGATATATTGTTACCGTTAAACTTAAGCAGGCCTTTTTCTCGTGCAAGGCGTAGGATGGCCACTTTATCCTGGAAATTGAGGATGCGTGGTGGGGCACCCACTGGAGGGGGGCAAGGAGTGGTGCGGTGCGCACGCTCTATAACATGTGAGAGTGAGGGTGCATCTTTACCAAAAATGTCTCGCAACCCAGAATAAAGAAATTTTTCAGGATGGGGGCCTATTGCGCATTCTGGGAATCCCACAAATCTAAGATTGTTCCTGCGAGAACGATTTTCCAAATCATCAATCTTGGCGCGAAGGGCCGCCATTTCGCTAGTAGTATCACGCATAGTTACAGACATGGGGTTCACAGTGTCCTCTAAAGTACTAATGCGTTCCTCGGCGTCTCTGGTGCGGTCACGGAAGTTCTGGACATCTTGTTTTAATAATGAAAAGTCCATGTGGATAGAGGCTATCTGGGTAGATAGGGAGGCCTTGCAATCCTGAATAGCCAGCATAATGGTGGACAGTGTAGGCTCAGCAGGGGGAGAGTCCGCAGCCTGACTATGCTCAACAGATTGCTGTGATTCTTGTGACTGCAGGGGGTCTGTTTGCGTGGCAAATATAGCAGGAATTGAAGCACTCACCCCTGTTGCAGAGCCCTGGACAGCAGAGGAGGAAGTCTGCAGCATACCTGTATGCTCTGCATGTGTCACAGGGCCATCTTGCCTCCGGAACCGCGCCAGTTGTTCCGCCGTGTGTGAGGGCCGGGGCGGCCTGTATTTCACCATTTCTGCCAGCCTGAAAGATGCCCACAGCCGTGGGAAACAAAGAGGTACCTTCCACGAGGAGATAGGACCAAGGATAGGGGAAGGATGGTCGTTGAGAGCTGGAGCTGTTAGTCTATGCGACTGCTCTCTTCACCATCTTTCATGCATCTTTTGGGTTGTGCCCCCCAAATATCTCGTTTGTTTTTTCACACACACAGCAGTTGCGCATCTAGATGCAGGAACACAATTTTTATGGAAATTAATGGTAAAGCAGATGCAGATTTCCAGGACTGGACTAACAAATGTTTATAGTGAAAGGCAACTGGTGATTTCTACTAAACAAGGTCTAAATGGACCATTGATATGCATCACAGTTGAACTCAGGAATGTGTCTTTGCAAAGTTAAACTAAATGAAATCCTTTCGTATTTTTGCTTGGGGATAGGGTGCAGAGGGATTAGAAGTTTTGTCAGTTTTTGGGGATGTCTACACCCCTGATAGGGTGAAGACAACTCCCAAATTTTGCCAGTTTCTCCTCCAATTTATTCACTTCATGTCACATAGCCAAACAGGAAGAGAGGGTAAAACCCTACCAATGTCTTTCCTTGGGAACACACAGGTCAATCTAAATAGTTTCCCCATTAGGTAAATTGCACTCCAGCATTTTGCTGTGTACACCCCAAATTATTAGGTATCCTGGACTTTGGGGTTTATTTGCTAAAGGCAAATCCACTTTGAACTACTGGTTGCAATTGAGGGCCGCATTCATCTTTCCAAGTACAGGGATATCCTGGACGAAAACCTTCTCCAGAGTGCTCAGGACCTCAGACTGGGCCGAAGGTTTACCTTCCAACAAGACAATGACGATAAGCACACAGCTAAAATAATGAAGGAGTGCCTTCACAACAACTCCGTGACTGTTCTGTTCAGCCAGAGCCCTGACTTAAACCCAATAGAGCATCTCTGGAGAGACCTAAAAATGGCTGTCCACCAACATTTACCATCCAACCTGACAGAACTGGAGAGGATCTGCAAGGAGGAATGGCAGAGGATCCCCAAATCCAGGTGTGAAAAACTTGCTGCATCTTTCCCAAAAAGATTCATGGCTGTATTAGGTCAAAAGGGTGCTTCTACTAAATACTGAGCAAAGGGTCTGAATACTTAGGACCATGTGATATTTCAGTTTTTCTTTTTTTAATAAATCTGCAAAAATGTCAACAATTCTGTGTTTTTCTGTCAATATGAGGTGCTGTGTGTACATTAATGAGGAAAAAAATGATTTTAGCAAATGGCTGCAATATAACAAAGAGTGAAAAATTTAAGGGGGTCTGAACACTTTTCGTCCCCACTGTATATCCAACTTTCAACATAAAATTCTGTAAAAATGGCTCCGCCGTAAAAGAGCCACAGAAGTGCAGCTGCATTCCTTCTTATCATAAATGGTTGGTATATTAGTCAGACAGTCTTGAATTGCAAATATATGATATAGGAAAATATGGTATAGGAGACAGCAATATTATATTCATAAAACCATATTACAAAAAATTATTTTTTATCTTTAATAAATCAAATAATTTAATATCGGGCATAATTTTATAAAACGAATAAAATAAAGATATTGCATAGGATAGGTTCTATCTAATGAATGCAAGGTAATGGAGGATATGCCACCCCCTAGAGGGCAAACTTTGTATTACTATACCTCCTATTTCTATAAACACGTACAACCCAATGGCATGGGTATAAAAGTCCATGTATATAAAACTCACAGAAATACAGTATCTCTATTCCTATAAAGTATTATGTTATGGACTTTTAAATTAATTTATTCATTGTGCACTTTCATTATTGTCTAAAATTGTATATGATTGTTTTCACTTGTAAGGTACTCATACTTTTTACGTCCTTCACTATCATTTTTTTATAAGTTATTAGTTACTACTAATTTTAGGTACTGCAATAGATTATTTAGAGATTTGCATTTGGCGCCGCACCCCATTACTTTGTTTTTCACATTATTAGCAGAACGTTATATCTACAATTTGCTTAAAACTGCTGTAGGTTATTTTGCACATTATAATTGTTCTTTGTACTGCCTTGCCCAGATTTGGCAGAGCTGTAGAATCATGATAATGTTGCTATAAAAAATAACCAATTTAGTTTTTATGTTCAATAGTATATGTAATATGTTTATTTCAGCAATCAGACTGTGTGGAGGAAGGCAAATCTTTCTTCTAAGCTGGCAATAGATAACTCTGAGAAGGATGAACTACTTGAAGGTGGTGATTCTACAAGACAGAGGTACAGTCTTTTTTTAATTTACGGGTTTCCATTGTGTCCAGTGTTATAATGTTGACTATGTCTGTAGTTCTATTTGCCCTATTGAGCAAGTAAAGAGTCCATTGATGGTAGGGATGCATGTGCAGATATATTTATCAACCACACACAAGAACTGGGTGCACGTTTACCCAGTGCCATTATAGCTAGGCAGATATTCTCCGTCACTTTGGAGTCCTTTATGCCATAATTGCTTTACAAGTTTGAACTGTTCCTGAAATGAGAGCAGGCTGTGGGTGAGGATTCTCAGAGCCTGGTGTGCAACTATTCTACTGCAGCCTAAGCAAATGCAGAAAGAGCGCGGAGAGTATTCCACCGGGTATACCTTTTATGTCCACTATTAGGAGCTTGCTTCTCTCTGTGTATTATACAAGTATGCCCATGTAGTGGAATGCCATTACTTAGGATGTTGCTATCCATGCTGTCAGTCAGTGGCCATCAGTAGGGACATTGCTAAGAATACAGGATGCTGTGTACCAGTGTACAGGCTGTTCATAAACTCATATTTTTAGACCAGCCTGTCTCAACCAGGGTTCTGTGGAACCCTGTGGCTCCTCCAGAGGTTGCCAGGGATTTCTTGAGGACAAAGCAGTGGCAGAATGATTTCTAGCCTAGACTCGCCACTGTAGCAAGGGATCACTACAATTTTCAACATATTTGTTTAATCTCCTGAGTATCAGTGAAAATAATTAATTTTTAAAGGAGAGGAAGGGAAAATGGGTTGGGCACATTCAATTCTTCCAATTAAAACTCTTTACAACCTACTGAACTAGTGAATTTACCTTAAGGCTGGGTTCACACTTATGTGAATTAGATGCGGTTTTCGCATCCATTTCGCATGACAGGAGAGTGTGACCGGCTCTCAATGGAGCCAGTTCACACATCTCTGGGTTGGCTGTGGAGCACACTGCAGAAGAGTCCTGTGTGTCTTTGGATCCATTTCAGGTCTGAATTCATGCAAAAATTCGGGCCTGATTTGTCCCTGAAACAGAGAACAGGGATGCACAGGACCCCTGCTGTGAGTCGCATGAAAATTCAGTGTGAACCCAGCCAACGGAGCATATCCCTCTACAATGTATACTTGTCTCAATCCAAAGCACTAAGTGTAATTTTTGTTCACTGCCTCATTCCTCTGCTATCAGCATGAATCACTCCTGAAGAATTTTCCTGACACCAAGAGAAAAATGGTGACAAGGGAGGGAGCTCCAGCAGATTGACAGCCTCAGCTCTGTTCCTGTGTGCTTTGTGAAGGGGGTGTGCCCCTTCCCTCCAATCATCTCTCAAAACTCTCCTCACTGATATAATTTCCGCTCCTCACTTATATAACTTCAACTCTTCACCTCCTGCTTTTCAGAGCTGTGAAATCCTGGGTAAATTCTGCCCTTTGAATTGATGTAGGAGAAAGGTAACTGCAGATAAACAGGTACAACTTATGTAGGAAGATTTGTTTCATCTCTGTGTATCACCTGAGGCCATTCACTTCACTGAGTATATGTAAGAGTTTACAACCATTTTAAGCTGTAGATATTTTTTTTGTAACAGGTAAAGGTTAATTAAACGACACACATCAATTACGGGAGCATATAAAGGTTTGCACAGTCCAGATCCAACACATAAGGGTTAAGTATAAAGTACACAGTGCATCATAGTAACTTTCCCAGAAGGCATTGAGAAGTAACAGTGGCATCTAATCATTCAAGTCCTTCTCCATAGATTTAGAAAACACCTAACCACCCTGGGAAAAAGCATAAAAGGCAGGGGGGGGGGGGGGGGGATAGGAACAGGGAAAAAATGGGGGAAAGAGGGAAAATAACTAATTAATTTCCTAGTCCCAACCTCAAAAAAGAAAAGAGTTTACCCATCGGTGGGTTCAGCTGGACCATGAGCATCAATCCAGGTGGGACCACACCTTGTCAAACTTCTTGGGACAATTTCTACTCTCATAGATTATTTTGTACAATGGCAAGACCACGTTTATTGCAGACACCAAACCAGTGAGCGTGTTTGGAGTGGGCTGCTTCCATTGATGTAGAAGCTCCCTATGTGCATATTAAAGTGCAAAAAATAAGAATAACTTAATATGTCTAGAGGCTACAATGTCTTCCAAAATACCGAGTAACACCATGCGTGGATCAAGCTGCAGAGACCACTCACATAGCACATTCAAATCGGCAACCACTGACTCCCAGTATGAACAGATAGCTGGGCATTGCCACGCCATTTTAAAGAAGGTTCCAGAGTATTCGGTTCCTGGAATTGGGCCTGAAGAGCATGGCGTAGTTGAAATTAGGGAAAGGGCATAGATACAGGCAAAGGAGGAGATTCCCCTATCTGTGATCACATGTTTTAAGGCCACAACTCCCCTAACCGCCCACAACTGAGGCTCCGGGATCTGGGTGAGTTGCCACAGCTGAGGTGAGAAAGTGACATCCTTCCTATAAATTCCCCTAGCCTGTACCCAAGCTCTAAGCATTGTACGCATAGGACCAGTGACCTGTGGATGGGCTCAAGGTCCGTGATAGACTAAATTAGACAACGCACCATAGGAGCCCAGAAGGGCAGCCTCCAGTGTGACTGCTGGGTTTTGAGTAGGCTGACTGAATCGTAAGTGTA
The DNA here is from genome assembly GCF_042186555.1 of Aquarana catesbeiana. NCBI lineage: Eukaryota > Metazoa > Chordata > Amphibia > Anura > Ranidae > Aquarana > Aquarana catesbeiana. Next base: position 350,383,992 of record NC_133326.1, read on the forward strand.
CAGTAACGAGTACCTCAGCCCAGTAATACAGTTGGAGGTTAGGGAGGGCCAGCTGAAGGGTGGTCTGAGCCAGTCTAGGAGTCTTACCTGCCCAAACAAAAGAGGTAATTGTACTGTTCAACCTAACAAAGGTCGCCTTAGACACAGACACTGGGTATTCCTAAAAAATAAAGAAATTTTGGTACATAAAGCATTTTTACCTATATTATCCTACCCATCGGAGATAACGGCAGAGAACATCAAGCCTGATGTTTATAAGCAAACATTGGGAAATCAGGAGTACAAGATTATCCTCTAGGTAGGTATTCAACCTATTTCACACCCTGATTACCCATGTAAGTGAAATCCTCCAACCCACTGCAATGGCGTATGCGTTGCTCCACCAAAACCCGAGGGATAAAGGGAAAAGAGAACTGATTTCCTCCAGTTAATGCGGGCCCCCGAAAAATTACCAAATTGGTCTTTGATGTCCAGTGCAGAGAGTAAGGATGAATCCGCATCCCAGAGGTACAACAGAGCATCGGGACAGTTTTTCTCAAGGCGTCTTTCAGGATAGCCCATGAGACCTAGGGCTCCTCCTACCAGGACAGGAAACACATTTAAATAAAAGGCAGTCCTCCAGGCTTCCCCCTTGAGTATTAGTGTTTCCTCCGGACAGGAGGGTGAACATGTCCTGGAACCTAAGGTCCCTAAGTCTCATGGGCTGTCCTATGGGTACTTGCAGGGCCAGCAGTGCAATCCTTCCCCTGCCCAGAAACAATACTTCATCCTGTGGGTTGAAGTGGCTGTTTTTCCCCGTCCTCAGTGCCTGGAGAGGGCCAGGACCACTGTAGATGTTGGGGGAGCAGGATGGTGAAGCCCCGAATCCGGTGAACTGGATTGCCGCAGCCCGGGTTAGCAGCATCCCCGTCGGCAGAGTGGCTGGCCCCATTACCGGAAGTAAACTGAAGCTATTCCCGGACTGATGAGAGGAAGGGTCGGAGCTCCTGCACTCCACACTGACCCACAGGAAATATCGGAGTGTCATTTCCGTCTGCGGTGACATCATCAGCGGGCACCAGAGACACTGGTTCCAGTCTCCTTAAAAGTGTAAACAGGGGCGGATCAGGCGGTTGGTGTTTTTTGTGGCGTGACACCCAGCAGAGGCTGCGGAACAGAGAGCAGGATGGATCCCTCTGCAGCACCTGCACAGGCAGTGGAAGCAGGCTCTAGCACCAGCACCTCACATGTAAGCCTTCCTTCTTGCAGATCCTGTGGGGATGCATTTTACTTTAATCACCATAGGCTTAGTGGGGCTTGGTGAAGGGGGCACCTTTTCTTCTCCTGCACTAGGGTGTGTTGTGGAGACTTGGATGGTCAGCCTGGCGGTCTTTTGTTTTGCAGGCCAAGACTCAGGACAAGGCCCAGGCGCAACCACCCAAAAGAAAATGTACAGTCTGCATGGGCAAATTGAGCGCCTCATGGAGTAAATCAGTCTGCCGTACATTCATAGATAACCTGGTCAAAGATGACCCAGCTGTATCCTGCCAGAAGATGCTTACGTCTTTAAGAGATGAGCTAACTTCAACGTTTTAGCTCTTTCAAATCCCTAATTGACAGAATGCAAGTCCCCTCTTAGGGTCCATCTTTAGATAGAACTTCGGCCCTTTTTGGAGCTCTGCTGCAGAGCGCGGTTAGTAATGATCCAGAGGAGGAGATTTTATCTCCCCATTCTTCTGAAGAGGAGTCAGGGTTAGACGTAGAGCCTAAGGATAGGGAATCCATCAGGGGCTCTAGGTAAAAATTGTCACTAGAGGATGTCGATGATTTATTGAAAGCTATCTATGCAACACTTGAAATTGAAGCGGAGAAGGTGCAATTGTCCAAACACAACCTTATGTATGAGGGAATGCATAAGAAAAAGGCCAGGGTTTTTCCTGTACACAGCTCCCTTCTAGATTCAATAACATTGGAAAGGGAAAATCCAGAGCGGAAACCTTTCTTTTCCAATAATCTGAAAAGGAGGTTTCCTTTTGAGGAAGACCCAGCACAGCCTAGAAATAATTTAAAATCCTCTAGTTTTGGGATTTTTAAGCCAATTTGAATTGATGATTGAAAGAAATTATTCTATATATAAAAAAGATTTATTTTAACATATAAATGGATAAGAATTATATAGAAAGATTCAACGTGTTGCATAATTTTGTACAAAAGTTTAAAAGCATTGCATAATGTATTAGATTTGGTTAGAAGCAGTATTTCCCAACTACTTGCTGAACTACCACCGGTAGAAAACGGATGGTGATAAGTAGAGGGATATCCAAAGCGTTTTGAATAAGCAGCTGCAGAAGCAGAAACTTCATCAGGGATTTATACCACTTCTGAAATACAAAATATTTTCATTTTAGAATTCATATGAATTCAACATACAGTACATATTTTCAGCAACTACACTCTTATTGCATGAACACTTACGTTCAAGATACATATTTGTATAACATTTAGCAAAGGCATTCCCTATATCACGGAGGAGAAAGCCAAATATCTGCATGAGTTGCCCTTCACATTGTACAGGACTGCTGGATATGATCCAAAAAGTATGACACTCAAAGCAGGGGGGAACACCGGAGGATATTTAAACTAGAGGACCAAAGAAAAAAAAGAAAAGAAAAAAAGTAATGAATCCAATGGTTGATATATATACATCAGCCCAAACGATTGCTTAATCAATTGGGGCAAAAACCATCCCCCTGGAGAGCAAACCATACAAAACCTTAGCATGAAAAGAAAAACTACTTACTGCAAGAAGCCATTCACTTGTGTGATCAAGGTATCCCAGTACAGCAGCCAAAAAATTGGACCTCCTGCCACCTATATTGGTGCGGCTCCGATTTTATTCCTCCAAGCACAGCCTTGGAACAAATACCCCAAGTTTGACACCCCCCTTGTCAAAAATTTCCAAGAATATGGACCTGGCATTTGACGACATGGGCACACTTAGAGATCCCATGGATAAAAGGGGTGATATTCTTTTACGCAGGGCTTGGAACTCATCAATTGTTAGTCTTAAACCAGCCTTAGCGTCCACATGTGTCTCAAGAAACCTTGAGCTGTGGTTAACGCTGATACAAACGCACCTTTCTGCAGGGAACAGATCCTTAAATCCTTCTCACTCCTCTTTTGGGCAGTGGGTTTTCTAGCTGATTCCTCTGCTGAGGCGGTTACAGTGGCTATTAGGACCTCAGCTTTGGTAAATTCGGCCAGAAGTCGTCTCTGGCTCAAAACATGGTTGTGTGACTCCGCCTCTAAGCTGCGCCTGTGTGGGCTTCCCCTATCCGACAACCACTTGTTTGCCCTGGGTTACAAGAAGCACTAGAGCACATGGCTGGCAGGAAAAGGGCCTTTCCAGAAAATAAAGAGGCCAACTGTAAAAAAAAAATTTGAGGCCAAAGCAGACAGCAGGTGCTGCGAGAAAAAGAAAGTAGGCCCAAGAAACATTGGACAGGCCACAAGGGCAGAGGTGGGAGGGGGGGGGTCTTGTTAAACCCTCCTCAACAACCCACCAAGCCACAATGACTCTTGTCGCCCAGTGGGAGGAAGATTGAGGGCACTTTATTCACATATCTTTGTGATAGAGAAGCCCTCAGGGAAGTATCGCCTTATTTTGAGCCTCTGATCTTTAAATCTGTTGATAAAATAAAACCACTTTTGCGTGGAGTCAGTGTTTTCAAACAAGAATCTGCTTTACCCAATGTGCTTTATGGCAACCCTGGATTTAAGGGATGCCTGTTTGCACATTCTGATTTATCCATCATATCAAACATTTTTGAGACTAGCAGTGCAAATAGGATCGGAAATTCTTTATTTTCATTTCCAGGCACCTCCCTTCAGGCTGTCATCGGCTCCACGGATCTTTACAAAAGTTCTGGGAGAAGCATTGGCTCCCTTAAGACTAAGATAGATTACGATCATACCATACTTAGATGACCTCCTAGTAGTGGCACCAGAAGCTAGAGAAGGATCTCAAGACGGTTCAGGGGTTTCTCCAGTCCCTGGGCTGGTTAATCAACAAGGAGAAGTCTTCTCTGATTCCAGCCCAGAGAGGTGCATATCTCGGGTATGAAATTTGCTTGACGGAACAAACGATTTTCCTTCTTCGGGAAAAAGTGTTGAACGTGACTCAGATGATTGCATCCTTGCAAGCCAACCGGTGGGTTTCACTCAGAGAAATCTCAAGAGCAGTAGGCCTAATGACCTCTTGTTTTCCTGTAGTACCTGTGGGCAAGGTTTCACCAAAGACCACTGCAGTTGTTCCTCTTAAGAAAATGGGACGGATCCACAAGTTCTTAGGATATGTAGGTTCAGATACCATCCAGGGTAAAAAAAACCCTGTGGTGGTGGAGATCGCCACTTCACCTGACTAAAGGTTTGGAATGGTGCATTCCAGTATCTCAAAAGATCACGACAGATGCGAGTTCCTATGGATGGGGAGCCCATCTGAACAATGCAGTAGTGCAGGGAAGATAATCCCCTGTGGAAGCAAGGACGTCATCAAATCAAAGGGAGCTACTAGCAGTACAGAGGGCCTTAGAAGCCTTTCAGCCCGAAATCAGAGGTCACCATCTACAGATTTGATCTGACAACAGTTCTACTGTAGCGGGGTTCACCCGAGGTGGATCTCTTTGCAACCCAAACGAATTGCAAGACAGAGAAATTCTTTTCCCTGAATTCAGCAGATCGGTTCCTGGGAATAGACGCGCTAGCGAATCCCTGGCCATTCAGCCTCTGCTACAACTTTCCCCCTATCAGACTTATCCCAGAAGTCCTCAGAAATTTTCTGTTAGAACCGATATAATCTTAATAGCCCCCTTTTGGCCCAAGATGCATTGTTTTTCTCTTCCGTAGGCTCTAGCATCAGAGCCTCCAGTCAGCCTCCCAAAGAGACAAGACTTATTGTTAGGGTCCATTGTAGCACCCACAGATGGCATCCTTGAACTTAATGGCTTGGTCTCTAAAGAAAAGATACTAAACTTCCAGGGATTCTCGGACAAAGTGGTCAGATCCCAGGTTAATTGAAGGGAGCCTGTTACAAGAGCCATATACTCCAAAGTTTGGAAGAAATTCAACTATTAGTTGTCCGAAAATCAGAGATTTTCTTATGACATTCCGTCTATTCTGGAATTTTTTCAGGAGTGTGCTCACAAGGCTCTTTCTATCCCTTATTATTTTAAAAGTTCAGGCTGCGGCTATTGGTGTTTTCCTACAGTACTCTCTCTAGGGAAATCCTGTCATATCGAGATTTTTTTAAGTCTATTGCTAGGTCCAAACCTGTGGTTGTCAGAGCATGTCCTACCTAGGACCTGTCTCTAGTTCTTTGAGCCCTAGAGAGTGTTCCCTTTGAGCCCCTGAAGGATGTATCAGTGAAATTACTCACACTAAAGACAATTTTTCTAGTCGCAATTACGTCAGTTCGCAGGGTCAGTGAATTACAGGCCCATTCAGTCGGAGAACCTTTCCTCACAATTTTTAATGATAGGGTTGTATTCAAGACAGATCCAGGGTTTTTTCTAAGGTAGCCAGTACATTCCATAGATCCCAGGACGTTGTGCTGCCAATGTTTTGCAGTACACCACCTAAAGGTGAGAAAGAGAAAAGCTTCAGTTGCCTAGATGTCAGAGTTTTTCTGCGCTACCTAGAGGTCACCAAAGCCTTTAGAAGATCAGACGCATTGTTTGTTATTTTTTCTGGAGCCCATAAGGGTAATGGAGCCTCCAAGGCCACCATAGCTAGGTGGATAAAGCAGGCAATTGCTGCATGCTATAGGGTTATGAAAGTTTCCCCGCCAATTGTCAACGTGCATTCAACAAGAGCCTTGTCCGCGTCTTGGGCCGAAACGGTGGGCGCCTCACCAGAACAAATATGTAAAGTGGCCACCTGGTCCAGTTTTTTGACCTTTGTGAAACATTATCGCCTGGACCTCCTATCTTCTCAGAAGCAGGCGTTTTGGTCGGAAGGTCCTCCAAGCAGTGGTCCCTCCCTAGACTGGTAAGTTCTGGCTCATCGTCTCATGGGCTGTCCTGGAAGATGCCTTGAGAAAACCTGAGTTAGACTTACCAGTAACTCCTTTTCTGAGAGTCTTCCAGAACAGCCGGATGTCTTGAATTATGTTTTTTATGCATATGTTTTACAGTGATGTCCTACGGTTCTCGAGAATACAGAAGGGGGTAAGCCTGGAGGACCGCCTTTTATTTAAACGTGTTTCTTGTCCTGGTATGAGGGGTCCTAGGTCTCATGGACTGTCCTGGAAGTCTCCCAGAAAAGGATTTACCGGTAAGTCTAACTCTAGCTAGCTTTTCATGCAGAGGCCCTACTGGGATTGCCTTCACCCCAGGGTCATGGCGCAGGAGAATCGCCAAGGGTTCAATGGCCAGAGCAAACAATCCTTTGAAAAGTGGGCATCTCTGCTTGTCCCCCTGGATAAAGGGAAAGGGGCTGAAAGCACCCCATTGACCCTTACTCTAGCCAGTGGGCTCTGGTAAAGCAGCTTCACCCAATAAATAAATTTGGGCCCAAACCCGAAACACTCCAGCATTTTCCAGAGATATTCCCACTCGACAGAGTTGATTGCTTTTTCAGCATTAAATGAAGCTACAACTCCCAGGAATCCTCTGTCGCTATATCAATATGGGTAAACAGCTGTCTAATATTTATGTCGGTCCCTCTGCCTGGCATAAAGCCGGACTGGTCAGAATGTACCAGAGCAATGATAACCTTATTCAATCAGCAGGCCAGGATCTTTGTGATCAACTTAGCATCCACATTCAGTAGTGAAAAATGGGGCAAAAAGAGGCACATTGTTCCATATCCTTAGCCGGTTTGGGCACAACAACTATCTTCGCCTCAGACATTGTGAGTGGTAGAGTCCCCTCCCGCAATGAATTCACTAGCATAGTGTGGAAGCGGAATGCTAATTCATCTGCATAGGCCTTATAGAACTCCACTGGAAAGCCGTCAGGTCCCGGGGTTTTCCCAGTTTGAAGAGAAGAGATAGCCATTTAGACCTCTTTTGGGGTAATAGGAGAGTCTAGCCTGGCTCTATATTTGTCAGTCAATACTGGAAAAGTTGGTACTGTCCTCTACTGAAATCCCTTAAAGGCATCCCAGGCGACTGCCTCCGTAGCAGTGTCAGGGTTAACACCCCAATACGTGAGAAACTATAGCCGAAAGGCACCATCTACCTCCGGATCTGCGATCTAGAATCTAGAAAGTCTTTCCACAGCTTGTCATGCATGTTCTTAGAAAGGGAGATCTGCACCAAAACCGGGCCATGATCTGAGATTCCTCTAGGCAGAATCTTAGCCCATTGAACCCTGGAGAGGAGAGGACCCCTGGTAGGAAAATGTCTTATAGGTGGCAGAATGGCATGTATACTCTCTACAAGTTGGATTTTTCCACCTCCAGACATCAATAAGACCATAGGTCTCTATCCAAGATGCCAACTCTGAAGGGGGACCCCTGTCAGAAGAGAGTCTGTCCACTCCAGGATCCAGAGGCATGTTAAAGTCACCCACTATAAGTATGTTATCCATAGCATAGGTGGCCAACAGGAAATTATCTTATGAAGTCATCTAGATGAGGCTGGAGGAGGTAGATCTAGGCCCACTAACACCAATTCCAGACCATCTATAACAGCACATATGAGCACATACCATCCACCTGGGTCCAATTCCAAGTGTAATAGATGCACTATAACACTCACCCTACTGGCAAAATTAGAATAACTAGAATGATAATGAAATCTCACCCAGGGTTTTTTTAGGCTAAGCGTTTTACTGCCAACTAGGTGAGTTTCTTGAAAGATACATATATAATGGATTCAGATCCTTTAGTAAACAAAATACTAAAGACCTCTTAACAGGAGAGTTCAGCCCTCTCGTGTTGCATGAAACTACATTAAAGTTAGCCATGCCAACAAGGAAGAATAATTTTTGCACAAGAAATCAATGTACCTATGTACCCAGATCGATCAGCAGCATTCAAACATTGAAATCATTAGTACTATGTGCATCAAAATGACAGCTGAATTGTGCATTTTATGTGAAAACAAAAGAAACCAGTAACTTAAAAGACCAAAAACCCATAAACATTTCCAGCCAGGAGACTGCTTCCTCCGGTAAGGTGAAAAACCGCACGTGTCTGCAATCTTGGACTCTGAGCCTCGCTGGGAATAACATACTATACTTTATATTTTTGTCTCGCAGACGGGAGCGAATGTGATTAAAGGTCTTCCTTAGACATGGAGTCTCCATGGAGTAGACCATGAGCTTGGCATTCTCATAATGCAGGTCTTCAGAGGTTCGGGCCTCTCGAAGCACCAGGTCCCATTCACGAAAGTTCAGTAATTTAAAATTGAAAATATGTGGAAAAGCCCCCGGCAGGGGGGGAATATGATGGGCTCTCTCCACAGCAAAGTAAGATGACAATTGGTTTTTTCCTTCCGCACCCTCCAGCAACCCCAGGATGCACAGTTTATTATGCCTGTTGCGGTTTTTGGCATCCTCTGTGCGGGACTGTAGATGTTTCACCTTTACCTTCGGGGTATGTGTGTCCGCAGTATGATCACTCTTAACATCCTTCGTCACCGAGATCCGTTGCTCTGCCTCCACCATGCAGCCCCTGAAGGCATCCATGTCCCTTTGGATAAAGCCCAGTTCCAGGTGGACCTGATCTATCTTCTTAGTCAGGCTAGACTTACAGGCAGTGATGGCATACCCACGGGCCCCCTGTCACTAAGGGGAAAGAAAGAGGCACTACAAAGTATTTGTGCACTAATGCAACTTAAGGATTCCTGAGCTGGAGCTGCTCAATCACACGTCCGCTCCCCGCACCATCTTGGACACGTCCCCCCCCCCAGCTGGATATTTTAGTGGGGATCCTGAAACCTGAAAACTTTTCAAATGATTCCTGCATGATAAAAAAAAAATAGAGAAAGGCTGGTCTAGATCATCATCATCATCATCATCTTATTATTATTATTCTACAGGATTTATATAGCGCCAACAGCTTTCACAGTGCTTTACAATATATAGAAGATAGAAACTTGATGCAGACTTGTGAAGAAACCTAACAATAATACCATACAGTTAGCATGATGTGTAGTAGTATGCTATGTCTACTGTTCTCATGGAAAGTTGCATGCAAGTAACAAATAGAACATTTTATATTTTTCTGTCCCACAGAAAAGTAACCAAAGAAAACCTAACGGAGTCCACAAGCAACATCACGGAGAGCCTAATGAGTGTCAGCCGCATGATGGCTCAGCAGGTGCAGCAAAGTGAAATAACTATGCATACTCTAGGTATGGCCATACTTGTATCACATACACTACAGTATACGCTGAGTGTAATAAACTGACTTGCAGCATCACACTCTTTTTACAATGATATTTTTATGTACTTCAAGACATTAACCACTTTAAATCCAAGGCAGTTTTTACATTTTTCACACATATGTTTAAAATCTGCATTTTTTTGCTACAAAATTACTTAAAACCCCCAAAGGTTATATCATTTTATGAAAACAGAGGTCATGAAGATAAGAATGGCAACAGTTTTTTTTAATGCCACACAATATTTGGGCATCTGTTTATCAAACCTATTTTATCAGAAAATGCATTAAAATTACCTTTAGTGCACACAAACACAATATAATACCTAATTTTGGGTAAAAGATGGGGTTGTCTCAAGTAAATGGACAGCAAATGTATCAAGCCTTAGTATTGTGCATGCCTGTGAAATGGCAAAAAAAACTACAGAACCCAAGATTTCTGTAGGCGACAATTTAAAAGCCCTTACATGTTATCAGTTTGGAGTTTTTGTGAATTTTGGCTTTATAATTATTGCACTCACTCCGAAGTTTGTGGTGATACCTTATGTGCAATTGCAGTTTACATACACATGACAGACCTCCAATTTCTCCCCTGTCCTCCACTGCAGCTAATAAAGCACATATATTGCTTGATTAATTGCTTACACAGCTACAGTAGCCAGGGAATGAATGAATTGAAACTGGAAGTTACAAAATCCTTGTTGCTTCCGGGTTCATATATATCGCAGGGAAGATCAGGGAATAGATGTTCCCGAGCTCCACCTGTTCAGTATGCTGGGTGTACCTACTGCATAATCCACAGATGTCCTATTCTGCCCACTGACACCTCTGCCTGTGCAGTGTATCAGAAGATTTTGGGGTTGATTTAAAGGATTAAAATTGATTAAAGGAACAAATGCTTTTTTCTTTGAGTACCCATCATGTGCGAAATGTAAAAAAAAAAGATTTTTGCTAGCAGATAATTGGTTAACTGAAGTGAACACAGTTTTATCCGCTTCACGAAGCTCAGGGAACATTCACTTACCAAATGAACAGTCTCTATTCCTTTAGTAAATAATCCAGCTTGGGTTGTCCTTCTTTTTTTTTTTTTTTTTATAGAAATAATACCTTAGTACTGCAGGGATGATACCTAAAGTGGAACTTCACCATAAAAGGGAAGTTCTGCTTTATGTCCTCCTCCTCTTAACACTTTTCTGTCGGTTCAGAAGCGGATACCTAGTTTTGGTAGGTACCCGCTCCTACTTTCAGGTGGATCGCCTATGCGATTCCACAAGTTCGCCCCCTGCCCACAACCTCTTGGGACACGTCACAGGTCCCATGAGGCTGTGGGACCATTCGGGCAGAGCAGCACGGATTGCACATGCGCAGTGAAAAGTTGGCTGTGAAGCTGCAAGGAGTCACAGCCGACTTTCCTCACTAAAGATGTCGGGGACTTGAAGACCGGTGAAGAACTGGCCCAAGTAAGGACGCTGGATCCTTGGACAGGTAAGTGTCCTTTTATTACAGTACATTACAGTATTTGTAGCCACTGACTTTTTTTTTTTTTTAAACAGCCTGAAGATACTCTCATGCCCGCGCTATAGCCAAAAGACGGCTATAGCGCAGGGTTACTTTGCCGGGGGCGCGTACATGGACGTCCTCCCATGATCGCTTTGCCCGCACGTCGCTTTCTGTGATCGCCAAGTCCTTCGGACTCAGCTGATCACAGATCAGGGTAAAGAGCCGATCACAATGGCCCTTTACCATGTGATCAGTTGTCTGCCACAGACAGCTGATCACAGGATGAAAACACAAGCCAGTTAACGGCTTGTCTTTCCCCACGCTGACAGCGTGAGGGGAGAGAAGAGAGCCAATAACCGGCTTGTGTTAAAATGACATTGGCACTGATAATCAGGGAACTGATTATCGGTGCAGGCCCAACAGTGCCCACTCAGTGTCACTTATCAGCGCCCATCAATGCAGCCTTATCAGCACACATCAGTGAAGGAGAAAAAAATACCTGTTTGCAAAATTTTATAACAAATGATAAAAAATGTTTTTGTTTTTTTTTCAAAATTTTCGGTCTTTTTTTAGCAAAAAATAAAAAACCCAGTGGTGATTAAATACCACCAAAAGAAACTCTATCGGTTTAAAAAAAATTATACAAATTTCATACGGGTACAGCATTGCATGACCGTGCAATTGTCATTCAAAGTGTGACAGCGCTGAAAATTGGCCTGGGCAGGAAGGGGGTAAAGTGCCTTGTGGGCAAGTGGTTAAGATTGTATTTGAATATGTGAATTGACATATGAGGCTACATTCACACCTCATTTTATATAGGTGTGAATGCAATCTAATTTACTGTGCTATTTTTGGCATAATAACTTTGGCATGGTACTTTTGGTTTTGCCCATTTTGGTGTCAATTACTTTGAAAGTTGAAAAATAATAAGGGCAGACCTCAAGAATGTTGTACCACATTAGAAATGTAATTCACTACACCTACAAAAGAAATATGTTTATCTCTCTGTGATTCTTTGCGCCAGGTCACTGAGCACCATTTGTTTTCTTTTTTTAGGTTTTCTTTCCTTTATTTTCATGTGATGATCTGGCTAGTAAGTCTGTTGTTTTTCAAAAGAACAAGCTACCCTGCGACTGAAGCAGTTTGGCGTGTTGGGACAAACCATTTATGACTGACAGGGGTTCTTACAGTGATCAGCTTTTATTTATTCATGTAAACCCTTTAACCCAAAAGGGGAAAAAACTGTTGCTGTCACTATTTCAGTAACTCCAGTGTGAACTGTAGTTTGACTTCAGCTTGGTAGTGTACCTAAATTTGATAGTACATCGAACATCCCCCTCCCCCCACAAATGCTGTCCAAAGGTGCACCTGTGCTTCTTTTATTTGGATGGGAGCGCTCTGATACAGGAGGTGTGTTACCGGCCAGATCACAGGTGAAAACAGAGTGGGGTAGGGGAACCTAAAAAAGAAAACAAATGCAGCCACCTTATCTAATGATTGTAAGCTTCAATATATTACATTTTTGGTTTTGGGCTTAATACCACTTTAAAGCCTTTTTCCTAGAATTTTCTTGGTGATTTTTTTACAAGGTAAGTTGCCAGGTCTTTCTTCAACCCTTCCCAATTGCTTGGCTTGGGACTGGAAGGAAGGAAAGTACCCAGGAGAAACCCATGCAAAGTCAATGCAGATAGTGTTCTGGCTGAAAACCAAGGACCCCAAAGCTGCAAGGCATAGGTGCTAACCACTAAGCCATCGTGCTGCCTACAATAGAAATACTTTTTTTAAAATATAACCCTTAACCACTTGACCTCCGGAAGATTTATCCCCCTTCATGACCAGGCCATTTCTTGCAATACGGCACTGCATTACTTTAACTGACAATTGCGCGGTCATGCATGTCTGTACCCAAATAAAATGTATGTCATTTTTTCCCCACAAATATAGGTTTCTTTTGGTGGTATTTGATTACCTCTGCAGTTTTTATCTTTTTGCCATATAAACAAAAAAAAAAAAAAAGTTTTGAAAAAAAAAAAATATTTTTTTTTACTTTCTGGTATAAAACATATCGAATAAAAAAAAAAAATAATAAATTTAGGCCAATATGTATTCTGCTACATATTTTTGTTAAAAAAAATCCCAATAAGCGTATATTGAGTTATAGCGTCAACAAACGATAGTGTGTATATATACTGGCATTTTTATTTGTTTGTTTTTTTTTTCATACTAGTAATGCCGGGGATCAGTGACTTATAGCGGGACTGCGATATTGCGGTGGCCAATCAGACATTAACTGACACTTTTAACACTTTGTGGGAACCAGTGACACCAATACAGTAATCAGTGCTAAAAATATGCACAGCCATTGTACTAATGACACTGGGAAGGGGTTAATCATCTAGGGCCATTCAATACTATCAAATGGCCCTTTCTATGGGAAATAGTGTTCATTAATTGGATACAAACAATATACAATAAGCCCATGTCAGCAGTTAAGTTGGGAGGGAAGTTATCAGCTTTTTTTCAGCTATATAGAGGAATGAGGCAGTGCAGCCCTCTCTCTCTCCGGCCCTCTTTGCTATAGCAATAGAGCCGGTGGCAGAGGCTCTCCGGATTTCCCCAGGTATACGGGGACTATGGGTGTGTGGGGGCGGGGCGGAGAGGGTAGCCCTATATGCTGACGATATGCTGTTATTTTTGGGCGACGCGGGCCCATCATTGCAATGAGCTTTAGCATTATTAAATACCTACTCACTATTTACAGAGCTTAAGGTAAATTGGGGTAAATCCCTATTATTTCCTATTAATAAATTACCTAGAATTAAATTGACTACAGTTATGCGTCCTTTGGCACAGGGGGGATTGGCCTACCCAGACTTCTACAAATATTATCTAGCTGGTGACGGTGGGGGGATGGTTGAATCCTGATAAATACAATCTTGCTACAATGTTGGAGGCTGCAGTGTTAAACTCCATCAAAGCACTCCAGGCATTACCGTTTCGAGGGTTGAAATCTGTTTATGACCTGACCCCTTTGATGATAATGACAGTAAAGGTATGGAGAGCTGGTGTAGCGGGGGAGAAACACTCTAAGGAGAATTTATCCCCAAACACTCCGCTGTGGAGAAACCATCAGCTGCCCCATTTAGATTCCATTCAGAATCCAGGGGCCTGGACCAAATTTAAGGTCAAAAAGTTCTCAAAGGTAGTACATGGAGAAAGAATATCATTTGCAGGAATGATGGAATATTCCAGGAAGCCACGTTTTCAGATATATGCAGCTTGCCCATGCTTTGTCCGCTCAATTTCCCCAGGGCATCCCACAATTGGTAGAATCGGGACTAGAACGAATAGTTAGAAGGAGAAGGGAAAGGAAATTAATTTCAATTTTATATACTTAGTAAAAACTGCATTGCTAGATATAGGCAAGTTACGAGTATGTTGGACAAGAGATGTCCCAAAATGAGACAAGGAGAATTGGGAGGAGTTATGGGGATTCCCATTTCAGATATTAGTGTCACTTCAAGATAAACTCATACAATTTAAGATAACACATAGAAGCTATTATACACCCCATAAATTATATAGAATGTCCCCATTACTGTTGGAGGTGTGGGAACGTTCCAGGAGATTTCATTCACATATTTTGGTCCTGCCCGGCGATAGTGGTATTTTGGAGGGAGGTTATGGGGGTAATTGCTACAGTGACATCAGTTGCTCTGGAACAAGATACAGAGATCTGTCTTTTATGACTGGAATAATATTTCCATTATAGCAAAGAGAACACAAGTAAGCCTGCTGCTATTCTATGCGAGAAAGGCAATAGTATTACAAAGAAAACCAGAAGCCCCTTTATTAGCCTTTTGGAAACATTTAGTGAACGATAATTTGCCATTATATAGGGAAACATACTGTAAAAGAGGATATGGGGAGAAATATGAGAGAGCAAGCTGGATAGCAACCTAAAACGGCCCCTGGAATGGCAAGAAAGAAAGTAGTGCGATATTTGACAGAAAAGAAGAATGAATGTTTTTATTTTATTTATTTTTTGATGTAATAATTATTAATGACAATTATATAAAGGCTCCTGCGAGAGTTGATAAATTAAAGCTTGAAAAAATGTAAGTTGTAGAATGTTTTTCTATTGGAAAATTAATAAAGAGGTTTATAAAAAAAAAAAAAAAAATGGCAGATTTTTAAATGAATTTTGTTTTTCTCATAGTGTTCTGTTTTCTAACTCTGCTTTCTCTCTTCAGCCACCTCATCCAGGACAATCCAGGAGGCCAATGAAGAATTCAAATCCATGTCTGGAACCATCCAGCTTGGCCGTAAACTTATTACCAAATATAACCGCCGTGAGCTGACGGACAAGTTGCTCATTTTCCTGGCGCTTGCCTTGTTTCTGGCAACTGTACTTTATATCTTAAAGAAAAGACTCTTTCCATTCTAACAGTGGTTGCACACTCTAGGACCTTACTTATTGATAGCTGCTACCGTAACCCGTGTGTCCCCGATATGGATCTGAGGACGCAAAGCAGATGGATAACAACATACAAATTCTGTCTGCTATGAGCATGTATATTTCTCTGCTGGAGGGAGGCATATGAGCCCATCACCACAAAAATTGCAAGCAGGCTTTTTATTGCAGAAGGGACATGCTATGTCTCTTGCAGTAAACAAACTTACCTATCTGTTTTACAATTTTCTTTAGACTGTACACCGAGCTGTGCAATCGCAGCTTAGTTTACATTCTAGACACACTTCGGTCCCAGAGAGAACAAACTCCTGTGCACATACGATCTGTCAATCAAGATGGCCAAAGATCCCGAACTCAAAAGAAGACTTGGGTGAAGCTATCAACATCAGAGAGAAACTAAGGGGCTTTAAGTAGAAAGAGTTAAGGAAAGTACTTAAATAAGGCATTTTAAAGAAAAATCCAGATAAATAGATAAGTGCACGGGATTGCATATTATTTATTCTTCTGTTCTTGTGATTCACAGACCTCTATCAGACTGTGTTGTCAGGAAGATGACTCCAGTATTCCTGTATTGGTTTTATGGTATCTTGTGTCACCAGCCTGCCCACTTGACAATGAATCAGGTGTGATCACGCGATTCATTATGCAATGTACAGGCTGGAAGCGACAGGCAGAAGCTGAACCAGAAAATAGCGGTTTCTCTTTTGTGACCGTACAGTTTGGCTGCGGCAAGTAAATTACGAGACTGGTTAAATAGAATTAGGCCTGTGTAAGTAGGTTTTTGTGTGCTTCACATGGATTTGGCATCCCTATACAACCCTATGGTAATGTAGAACCCACTTGAAGCAGGTCAGAAGGTGGTCAACTGCAGGTTCAGTGCACTGAAATTCTGTGGTAGGTAAAGCAGTTCCCATTATGTATTTGGCTGTTTGCCTGATGCTTCACTTAAATGCCAAGACATGTTTACTTTCGATGATATATGATAGTACTGCCAAATGCATACTTTTTTTTTTTAAGGTTGTTCCTCGAGTTTACAGTTTCTTGTAGACCATGTCAGATATTTTAGTGCTCTGCCATCATATGACAGCAGAACCTCTTTGTGAATTTGGTGGACATGGTAGTCAGTGTTCTCCACAGGTCAGCTGCCACTAACAGGTCATGTTTTCCAGAAAGAACATAAAGTTTAAGTTTGGGAAATGCTACCTGGTGAAATGTACTAATAAAATACGATGGGAATTTTATAAAACCAGAGCCATTTTAAACTATTATGAGTCTACGCACTGTGAAAAAAAAAACACACACAACAGCTGAATTATTCTTAAGGCTTGGGCTAGTTGTTCAGATGTCCCTCCGAATGTGCGATGTGTAAATTACTGTAAATAATATTTTATAATTCATTTTATTTTTATTAGAAAATGATCTGTGTTTAGTTATGTTCTGCTTTTTTCTAACCTTCTCCTGCACACAGGAACCAGTCTTTTCAGTTAATTTATGACATCTGAAACAGACATGGATGCTACAGTCGTGTAATCCTTGCCTGTATTAGATAAACTGGGACCAGTTGGATGTCCTCCAAGTATACACTTCCCATTGCCACCTATTTGCTCAATCTTATTGGGGACAATACTTTTCTGAGTGTTACTCTGCCCTTACTGATTAAAAAAAATATATTGTTAGAAGGTAAGCTCATGCCTGCTAGCACAAATGTGTGCAGATTAAACAAACAGGATCCGTGATGAAGTGTAGCGACATCTAAAGTAGCCTTTCTCAACCTTTTTACTCTAGAATAACCTATGATGTGATTTTTCATGGGTAACCCCTGCTAAAAATTATTATATCTAAAGCTCACAGTATGTAAGGAATGTTGTATACTTAAAGTGATTCTAAAGCCTTAAGGTTTTTCACCGTAACCACCTAAGCCCCGGAAGATTTGGCTGCACAATGACCAGGCCATTTTTTGTGATACGGCACTGTCACTTTAACTGATTTTTTTTTTTTTCCATAAATAGAGCTTTCTTTTGGTGGTATTTGATCACCTTTGCGTTTTTTATTTTTTGCGCTATAAACAAAAGAAGAGCAACAATTTTGAAAAAAACACAATATCTTTTACTTTTTTTTTTAAACTAATTTCTGTCAGCGCAAATGGTTAAAGCCTCAATCACTAAATAGTGATGTAAATGATAAGTGATATAACAAAGATACCTCCAAAAAAACACAAATTAAGCACACACAGGAAATGCGTTCATTTTACATAAGTAATATAAATAACAAAACAGTGTTGCGCTACCAAAATAACAAAGTGACTACAAATATATCCTGAATTAAGAATAAACGATTAGCTTGCAAAATAGCAAGATACTGTGTGCACCATCAAATATTCATGTTCCCTAACTGGGAATGGTGAAAATAAAATAATGCTATGTCAGTGTTCCCTGACTGGGAATAGTGAACCATAAACAATAATAGTGAAGCCCACACACTCAAAAAATGACATAACAGTCCAAATGGAAAAAAAACAGTCCTCAAAATATTCTGCATAAAAATGTAAAAAACACCACTAGTGAATAAACGTTGAGCCTGCAAGTGCTCTCCTCCACCTCAATATCCTAGCCGTTCACCTCACGTTCTGACTCCTGTTTCACCAGAAGGTCAGAAAAAGTAGGTTCCCTCTCGGGGATGCAAACGGATCAGCTGATCATGGAGCTCCTATTCCGTCCGCGCTGCCTCCGGCTGATTTAGATGAACACCAACCAGTACTGTAGGGGGGATGGGAGTGTCTAGGAGGAGAGAGATCGCTGTTCAAACTCAGTATGAACACACGATCTGTCTCTACTCCCCTGAAAGAACCGGGATTTGTGTGTTTACACACACAGATCCCGGTTCTCGCTCTGTCACGATCGATCGCGCCTGCCGGGCACTCACCTCGGCTCCGGGCACACCCTAGTGGCCAAAAGGAAAAGCGACGTAAGGTAATGTTGATTTGCCCAGCCAGGCCAACCTGCCGCAGTAAAACTGCGGCAGCTGGTCCAGAAGTGGTTAATGCATTAAAGTGAAAAACCTGTGCTGCAGTTCCCCCCAGACCCCCCTTTTTTTTTTTTTTTACAAGAGCCCGATCTGATCCAGCGATGTGCAGGAGCGCAGCGGCTCCTATCGTTGTCTCCCTCCTCATTGGACTGATTGATAGCAGCAGGAGCCTGCTCCTGTCAATCAAAAGCTGTGACATGGGGGGCGGGGGCCGAGTCCTGCTGTCATGTCAATGGACACAGCAGCGGGGCTTGGGACCCAGCATATGCACAGGTGCCCCAGGGAAAGCGGCTTTCTGTGGAGGCACCTGCCAAAGAGGAGGGGACTGGAGCACTGGCGGGGAACCCCAGAAGAAAAGGATCAGGGGCTGCTCTGTGCAGAAGCTTTGCACAAAGCTGGTAAGTATAGGCATGTTTTGTTATTTTGTTAAATTGAAAAAAAAGTGGGGGTTTAATACCTCTTTAACATTGTTGACATGCAGTGTAGAAGTTTTTTTTTTTTTTAAGTGTAAAATTGTTAGAGCGGATAATTTTTAACACCCTCCACCACTCTGTACTAAAATAAAAAATTTTTCAGGAGTAATCGCAAAAGCAATGGCCAGAATAGAAAGGAAGGTAGTGAAAAATCAGTCATTTAACATTGATGGGCAGTGTTGAAATACTCATCACACTGGTGATCAGTGAAGAAATGCCCCATTCTCTATATTAGTAGTCAGTGTAGTGCCCCCTTACATTGGAGTCCAGTGTAAGAGGGCCCCCTACATTAATGGTCAGGGGGAAGAATGCCTCATACTTTGGTCTTCAGTGTTGTTCCTTCTTACAGTATTGGTCAGTGAAAGGACTGCAGCGCTACCATAGGGGGTCAGTTGGAAAAATGTCCCATTTATTAGTAAGCATTGAGGAGCGTGCCCCATTACCTACGAGGTCTGCGTCAAGAGTTGGAACTGTGCAGGCATCATCAGGAGGGAAATCTGTTCACCACTGCTTACTGCTAAGGGAACCCCTAGCAATCTCTGGTTTAACCCTGGTCGAGAATGACTATTCTAGAGGTTGTATGGGTTTCCAAGGCAAAACACTTTCTTGCTTAGTGGTTTGTAATAAGCAGTCGAATAATCCACTTGAAGCTCCAAAAGAAAGGAACCATTAAAGCTGCTTGTTTAAGGTTTACACAACTTTTCTACAGAAGAACAGATTTTAACCTTGTATGCTGGATGGGGGTGGGAGGTATCCATTGAACCTATTGAAGTTAGTGAGAATGACAGCGCCAGTGCTAAATGCACAGTGTTCAATATTATTATTATACAGGATTTATGTAGTGCCAACCATTTGAGCAGCACTGTGTAAATGGAGACAGTAAAATTACATTATAATTCAGTTCAATCCAAGAGTATTAGGAGTGCTCTGCTTGTGGGAGCTTACAATCTAAAAGGGAGGGGCAAATTATGCAAAAGGTTATCATTGTACCATGGGCTAAGAAAAGCATTTAGTTGACTTCCCATATTTACCGAGCCATATAAATCTAGGTACTTTTCAGAAAACAAGTGATGAAAAGGTCATTGGATGCTCCATTGCACACAGTTCTACTTTTCAACTGCACACCAGTGCATGAAAAAATATTCCTATAAGAATTTTAAAAGAAAATTTCTGTGGTTTTATGTAGAATGTATTCTTTCTTACCAATTAATAGTGATGCAGGCTAGCTGTACTTGTGACTCTGTGGGAAGTGTATGCCTATATTATTATCACTAGTCCATCCACTGGAGGAAAGGCCATGGGGACAGATTTCCTGTGTACACATGGACCATTTTTCTTTTGAAAACTCCATTCTCTCAAAACGTATTTTTAGTGTTTAAACCACTGCAACATCAATTGGTAAAGGACTGAAAGTCCATCTCATTAATTTTGTATCTTCATAAATAACTATTGCTATTAAATTCATTACTATGACGTCAGTGGCTGTTTGATCATTTGTGGACCTCTACAACTCATAAAAATAAGGTATCTAAATGAGAAATTAGGTATTTTCACTCATAGTCATATGTCTTTCAACAGCTGGCGGCAACTGCAATTGTGCATGAAAGTAATGATCAGTGTATTATGGAATATGTATTTGGAGAAAGAACAAATATGTGGTGTTTTTTCCTGTTCCAATTGGTATTAATTCTGCTCTGTGTATGTTTTCGCTTGTTGCTTTTTTTTTTTTTTATCCAAAGAAAAAATTTTTATTAAGAAAAACATATAAATACATACCAATATTTCAAGTACATTCAAGGATACATTCTACTATGAGGTGCATTACACTTGTATACACTGCATACTGCATATTTATCTGCCATCTCTTGAACCATTTGTTTGTCTAGACAATACTTGACTATCTGTCTAAAGCTCAGATTTTAGGCACTAGCATCAGTGAAGAAACAGAGGAAGGAAAAAAGCTAAGGAAGAGGAGAAAAATAGAAAAGCTCTATCGGTCTGGCAAACCCCCATACCCAGCAATCTGCCCACACCCAAATCCACCGCGGCAAGCCCAGGTACATTCGGCCATGGTCCCCAAAGTTTCTCGAATTTCTGTGGGCAACCTCTGTGTTGGTAAATTAGTTTTTCCTTCCGTAGCATTTCCCCCACAGCATTAATCCACTCTTTAAGAGCAGGAGGCTCTTCCGAAATCCAATGTATCATAATTAGCTTACGCGCCACGAATATAGCTCTAGTAACTGCCACTTCAGTATTCTCCTCCCACCCCAACTCATCTATCACATTGAGCAAACAGTGTTTTGGATCTGTGGGTAACGAGACCTGTAACACCCTGCTAATGGTGTCCACCACCCCCTTCCAGTAGGGGTGAAGCTTTGGGCACCTCCACAGTAGGTGGATCAGGTCTCCGTGTTCTCTTTTGCATCTGGTACAGAGTGGAGTGGGCCGAAGACCCGATAGCAAACAGTCTATGAGGGGTATAGTATACTCTTAATATAATATACAATTGTGTCAATCTTTGCGAAACATTTAGAGAGCATGTGGGCACTGCCTGCAGCACCTCTTCCCACTGATCTCCATCAATCGGGCCAACATCCCTCTCCCACTTGGCCAACATTCCTAAAGGGTGTCTACTCAGAAAGTTTTGTAGTAACATACTGTAACACTGCGATATAAATCCCTTAGTATTGTTGGCCCCTGCAATCAGATTAAACAAGAGTGTTGGTGAAGAGATACACTCCGAGGATTTACTCTGGGCCACCACAGCATGCTTTAGTTGCATGTAGTAAAACCGCATGGACTGTGGTAACCCAAAAAGCCTCTGCAATACCTCAAATGTATGCATTTTCCCATTTTGGAAAATCTGTCTAATATATAACACCCCATACCTCCTCCACATCGCCCCATGCTGTATCTTGGCTAATTCAGGGTACGTATCATTGAACCAGATTGGGTTGTATTCTGTGTAACCTGTTACTCCCTGTATATATTTAGTCTTGGTCCAGATTTTGTGGATTAGGTCATAAGTCGGGTATTGCTTATTCGATTTGCCAAAGTCTAATGCTTCTAGGGCTGTCGGTACCGAGTCTCTCTTTACTGTGTGCAACATTACAAGTTCTGAGGAACTACATATAGTTCTCTCCTTCTCTGTGCCGGTGTGTATTGTACCTATTAATTGCTGCAGCTGTGCAGCTATATAGTAGAGCCAGGGGTTTGGTAGGGCAAGCCCTCCTTCATCCCTAGGACTTTGGAGATGTTTGAGTTTAATCCTTGGTGAACGGCCTTTCATTTGAAATAGGGAATTGATAATTCGAAACGTCTTTAAAGCAGGGGTCCACCTATCTATCGTTTTTTTTTTTTTTTTTTGAGTTCATTCACAAACTTTTCTTCTCAGCATTACATACTCACATATTGTGTGTAATATGTCCGCCTGTGTCAGATTTCGTCGGAAAGAATAACTTATATTATTCACTGCAGGCGGTTTCCATCTTCATTGTGGGCATTTGAAGCCCACAAGCATTTATTTCCTGGATGTGGTGAATGCTGTACTCTCAGCATTCACCGCTCGTTCCCGCACATGCTTAGTGGCATCCTGGGAAGCCTGAGACTAGCTCCCAGGAGTCTGGGAGAGGCTAGAAACACGCCTACTCCCACGGGAGGAGAACCAGGAAATGCAAAGAAGAATAGAAAAATAAAAGGTAATTATGGCGATTTAAATTTTTTTAAAGGGCATGTCAGCCTCTAGGCAAGGAAGAGAATACATACAGATATTCAAAATTTGGGTGGAACCCCGCTTTAAGGTCACCACCATGGGAGCATTATGGAGTACGTATAACAGTTGGGGCATAGGAATCATTTTAATCAAGTTTACCCTGCCTGTTACTGACAGACAGAGTGAATTCCATGTTTTAATCCGTTCTCTAAACTTTTGTAACAATGGGGATATATTTAATCTACCGTAGTCTCTGATCCCAGGCGTCACCTGGGTATCTGAACGAGGTAGTCAAGGGTACCGTACTAGTAGTGGGAGGAGTTCCCCCTTCGTCAATAAGCATCAGGGAGGATTTGGTCCAGTTAATCTGGAGTCCCGAATATCTGCCAAACTCCACTATGGTGGACATAGCTTCAGTGAGAGATTTATCTAAGTCTCCAAGCAGGATCATGGTATCGTCAGCATATAGCATCAATTTCTTCTGCTTGTCTCCGTATCGAAATCCGACAATATCCGGGTTGGCTCTTACTTTAATTGCTAGGGGTTCTATGGCTAGCGCGAAGAGCAGGGGTGACAAAGCGCACCCCTGTCTCATACCTCTCCCCAAAGTGAAGGTGTGTGACATAGCCCCAGACGCCCGGATAGCTGCTTGCGGGTTGTGATACAGAAAACGCACCCATGAGATGTATATGTCTCCAAAACCGAAGTGTTTAAGGACTCCCCACAAGTACTCCCACTCAATGCTATCAAAAGCCTTCATAGCATCCAGTGAGAGCAAAGCCTTCTGTCCCACATTATCCGCCGAAGACTGCATATTTAGGTAAAGCCGTCTCAAGTTTACCGCCGTTGACTTATTAGGCATGAATCCAGCCTGATCAGGGTGCATAATGCCCGTAATGGCCCAATTCAACCTCATCACTAGGACCTTAGCTAAAAGCTTAATATCACTCTGCAAAGGAGATATGGGCCTGTATGAACCAGGGTCTATCGTGTCCTTTCCGGGCTTCAGTATGAGTACTATGTTGGCCGTGGTCATAGAGGGGGGCAAAACCCTTCTTTCCCTCACAGCGTTAAAAACCGTTAGTAATTTAGGTAGAAGTATTTCAGTGTATTGCTGGTAAACCTCTATGGGTATCCCATCTGCCCCAGGGGCCTTACAGTTAGGGAATGTTGCCAGTTTCATCTGCAATTCTTCTAAAGTGAAGGGAGCATCTAGGGCCTCTTTTTGGTCATTTGTGAGTTGTGGGAAGTCAATGTTCTGAAAGTATTCTGCCAGTTCCTCCGGGGTGTATTGCCCCGTTGGAAGATACAGGTTCTCATAGAATTTGGCCAGTTCCAGTAGTATAAGGTCAGGGGAGCTCACTAACCTGCCCTCAGATGTTTTAATAGCTCCAATTAGGGGGGAATGCTGTTGAGAGTTAGCTATCTTGGCCAGAAGACACCCAGTACTTTCTCCCTCCTAATAGAATGCCAACCTGGAGAAGAATAGTTTTTTCTCTGCCCTGGAGGATATCAGTCGCTCATAAGCAGATTGAGCCGACTGCCATGCCTCCCTGGCCGAGTCCGTCGGGGCCACCTGCTTTGCAAGTTCTTCCCTATGTCCAGATAAATTCTTCTTTATCTTGCCTATTTCTGAAATGAGCAATCCTCTCATATAAGCCTTAAAAGCGTCCCACTGTACCACCGGGGACTCCAAAAATTCCCGGGTGTTCAGAAATTCCCCCATGCTCTGCTCCATCTCATTGTGAGTTAAAAATAATTTCAGCCAAAAGGCATTACATTTCCATGGGGCTCTAGGGAGCCCAGATTTCAGGGATATAATCAGGCTAATCACTAAGTGTGAGTGGTCTGACACACTACGGGGCTTATACATCACTTCTAAAACGGATGGGAGCATACCAAGGTTGCCCACAGCCAGATCAATTCTAGACAACGTCCCGTGAGTCTTGGAGAAACAGGAAAATTGTCTTTCCCTCGGGTTCCTGTGTCTCCATATATCCATCCAGCCAACCTCCTTAAGCAATCTTAGCAATGGAGAGTCCCTCGATGTGACAGTGACCCCCAATCTGGGGTGTCTGTCCATGGAAGGACTCAGCCAGCAGTTAAAGTCCCCTACTATCAGCAACGGCAGATCTGGTTGGCCTTCTAGGTAAGTCAGCAATAACCAGAGTACCGCCGTCATAAACGGCGGGAGCACATACACACATGCCAGTATACAGTACATCTTTCCCACCCTGCAATGCAAAAAAAACATACCTTCCCTCATCATCTATACAGACATCTAATTCTTGGAAATCTACTGAACCATGAATCATTACACTCACACCCCTTGAATATGAGGTGTGAGTGGAGTGATATGCTTTCCCCACCCAGGCACACTTAAGACAACATTTAGTTTTGGCCATTAAATGGGTCTCCTTCATATACAAAATCATAGGATGATATTTTTTCAAACAGATGGAAATAATACGCTTAAGTGGGGAGCCTAAGCCTCTAACATTCCAGGAGATTATTTCTCAGTTCAGCCATTGGACAAAACAGTACATGACCTTAAGGAGGGGTATGGTATAAGGGCCTTCTCCAGGAAAATCCATGACATATCCGAGTCAGTAGGGCTATGTGGGTTTGGGGGACCCACACCTTGAAAGTGTGATGGGGTCTTTGTCAGCGCATGCCGTCTCCGTTCAGGGAGTTCAAGCTTGAGTCTTAAGTCAGTGACGTCGATTGCAATAATTGGTACAGTGCAGCAATTCCAATAAAGAGTTCCTTGGTAGTACATTTCTCGGTATAAGCGAAAAAAATATAAAGAAAAAACAGAACCAGGCTGTCAACAGGACAAGCCAACTTAAGTGAACTTGAAACAAAAGCCAACATGGTATTCTCGCTTTATCTCTTATGTGGAGAGAACACATTTTCACTTGCCTACTTCACAAGATAGCTCACTGTTCGTGTAGCAATATCATGGCTCCCAGCAGCATAAGGCAAGAACAGTCCCCAAAGAAGGAAAATATGGCTAGTAAATATTGCAGGATCCAGGGGGGAATGTCAGCACCATTCAAGGGGCAATAAGTGGGCTGCAAACAATCCCACTATATTTCAGTTGTGTGGATCTCCAAATGTTTTCAGTAGTGGGTATATCAGGCGGGTCTGTCTCCATCCTCTCTGTCCCGGTGCCGTAGGGCCTGTTCGTTAGTCTAGCCACATGGCTGCATCCTGGGCTGATTTGAAGAAATGGGCCTACCTGTTGGCGGCGACTCTAAGCTTAGCCGGGTATAGCATGGCATATGGAAGCTGCAGAGCTCGCAGGCGCCTTTTCACATCCGAGAATTTAGCCCTGCGTTTTGGTACCTCCGCTGAAAAGTCGGGGTAAAATGACACTCTGACCCCGTTCACCTGGACATTAGCCTTCTCTCGTGCATTCCTCAGAACTGCTTCTCTGTCCCTGTAATGCATAAGCCAGGATGGGTCTGGGGGGGCTCCTGGTTGTGGCGGGCAACCTGGTGTGCGGTGTGCCCTCTCCACTGTAAAGAATGGGGAAAAGGCCTCCCTTCCAAATATCTCAGCCAGCCAGGTCTCCACAAACGTGGTAGCATCTCTTCCTTCTGTTTTCTCTGGCAGACCTACTATGCGTATGTTATTGCGTCTTAGGCGATTTTCCATGTCATCTGCTCTGGTATTGGTATCTTTAGTGAGTTGATAGGCCGCATGTGCCTCCCGAGCAGCTGTCGGGAGTTTGTCTTCAATATCACTCACTCTGCTTTCCACTGCAGTCGTACATTCACTAATCTTCTGTAGGTCCTGTCTCAACAGGGATACATCTCTCAGCCCACCGAATTGCTCTTTAAGAGTGTTCACAGAGGCTGTGCAGACATGCACAGCCCTGAGTATATCAGCTAAAGTTGGCTGCTCAGGTTCTTCACTATCAGTGTCTGTGTGGAGAGAGGGGGGCTGCTCTGCAGCAGCATCTGCCTCTCCCTGCAGATCAGTGTGCAGTGTACCCAGCTCTCCTATCATATGGGCCTCTTCCTGGGACGGTTCAGCAGACCCCCCTGCATCTTGTTCCTGGTGCCCCCCCAGCTTTTGGGCATAATATAACATATCCCTCGGGTACTCCTTACTCTGTAATTTCTGTGCCTTCTTGTTAGCCGCCTCTCTGGACTTCTCAGTGCCCCTCGGTGTGCGCTGTGCAAGGGCCGCGGTGGCACCATCTTGGATTTTGGAGGTCATATCTTCCTCCTTTTTCTTAGCTTTCCCCCGGGTACACAAAGCCGGTGGGTGATCCAGGAGGGTGAGCGGGTCGGTAGCCAGCTGGAAAGCCGTTTTTTAGCTCCGGATCGCTGCTGGGAGAGGATCAGTTGATTGTGCTGGAGTGGAGCTGTGAGAAACACTTCTCCTCACATGCCGTTCCTGGCCACGCCCCTCTCGCTTGTTGCTTTAAAGAAGAACTCCAGCTTTTTCTCCCCAAAACAACAGATGCATTGTGCATGTGAACGAATGACAACCCCAGTGTCGGTTTACATGTAACCTACCTCTTTTAGCTCTATACAGTAGGTTTCTGTGATGTCATTCCTCCTTCTGGCTGAATTTCAAAGTTCTCTGACTTCCTGTTTCCTTCCTTTTTCAGTTCTAAATATTACATGTCCCATGATCCTTTGAGCCTCTGTAGTTTCAGGGCGGACTATGGGAGTCGCTTGTACCAGTTCTGGGAGTTGATGCGGGTGGGTTGTAGGGTTACCGTGGGTGTTTCTGGGCCTTCATGTCAGTGGTGAAAGGTGTAAATGTGTCATATCTCCTTCCTGTGTCGTTCCTTCCTTACAGCATGCCACAGAATAAAGGCACACTGCAAGACTACAGGGCTATGGGAAGTTATTATGAAGGTGTTTCCTTCATGTGTAAATGAATCACTTCACAGGGAGCAGGGCTCTAGGAGGGCGGGATCTGAGGGGTGGGACTCTCCCTGTACACACTGGTGGGCATATTTAACTGGGCAGGACTGAATTGTAATTGTGATCCATTCAGTCCTGCCCAGCTGAGGCACAGCTAGCTTTCAGAATAGGCTGTATATGAAGGCGTTTTCTTCTTAAATAAAGCTGTGATCTGTGAAGTGGGACTTGGGAGGTTTGAACTCTTACTTTAGGTGTAACTGGGCAGGATTAAATGCTAATTAGGATGTATTCCATCCCACCCACCATCAGGGCTGTGAAGGAAGTTGCATCATTTACAGAGTCTGAAAGATTACAAAAGGGAGTTTTACATACTCTAGCTGCTGGAAGTGGCTGTGGAAGGGACAGTCTATCAGCAGGATATGCAGAGTGTCACATGATACAAAGCCACAACTAAACCCAGAATATCGGGGGCTCTGCAGACAACAGAGTTACGTGGTACAGAGGTATAATCTATGCTGGGAGTTATCATTCTAGTGCTAGTGTGAACGAGCCCTTTATGTTTAAGATCTTCTATTAGTTGCAGTATGTGGGTACATAGCAAGGAAGAAGGAATGACTATGCATGACCCTTAATTTTATCACATGGTACTTGCCTTCCTAGAGATCTACACATCATCTACGCAAAGAAATTGTAATGACCGTATTTTTGTATTTGTGTTTTTCAGTACATTTCAGTATCATTCCTTACGCTAGTAGAAAATAATGTGTTAGAATTAAGAACAAAAATGCTTCATTGTCCTGTTACATGGGCATGAAGTAGGTACATTTACTGCAATTTGACAGGACCTCAATGACTAGTTGCTCAAATGTTATTGAAAAGATTAATTTAAACTGTTCCCAGGCATGGAGTCCTGGTGGCAATGTTTTTGCTCCTCTGCATCAGGAGAGCTGCTGTCCAGCTGCTAATATTCAGCATACATTCCCAGTCTGGATTCTGGCCAGTCCTGTCAACAGGTCACTCACATTTCATTGAAATGTTTCCTGTTGCAGACATGTATAAGAATGCAGTCTTACTTTGCTGACTTTGAAGGTTAGAGAACAGCTGCAAGCTTCAGATTTTGAAGTATTTGCAGCAAAGGATTAATTGCAATTAGCTTTTCAATTAGAGACTCTCGTGAGTGTATGAAGACTATTCACAGTAGGTCATACTAAATCGCAGAAGCCATGGGACGGATAGAGGAAAACAATGACAAAATAGTCTGATGGAAAATTAGGCCTTCCCAAGGGACTGATCCATCATGCATGAGACATTTTATATTCTATGACTGACTGGGGCGAGTAATCATCCCTGATCTTCACAGGTTCTCTGAAATAAGATATTATCGCCAGTCTGTTCTTTACACAGTGAAAACAGTGACCAGAAGTACTGACACAATCCAGTCACCATTTGCTGTAAAAATAAAGGGGCCTAGATTGAGCTAATTGTGTTGGCTCTGGGCACTCTGATGTCCTGTACACACAATAGGATTTTCCGACAACAAAATCCATGTTTTTTTTCCCGATGCATGTTGGCTCAAACTTGTCTTGCATACACACGGTCACACAATCTTGTCGGAAATTCCAAGCGTCAAGAACGCGGTGACGTACAACACATACAACGAGCCGAGGAAAATGAAGTTCAATAGCCAGTGCGGCTCTTCTGCTTGATTCTGACCATGCGTGGAATTTTGTGCGTCGGAATTGTGTACACACGATCAGAATTTCTGACAACGGATTTTGTTGGAAAATTTGAGATCCAGATCTCAAATTTTGTGTGTTGGAAATTCCGATGGAAAATGTCCGATGGAGTCTACACACAGTTGGAATTTCCAACAAGCTCCCATCGAACATTTTCTGTCGGAAAATCCTATCGTGTGTACAGGGCATTACACCTTAGCTCACAATTAAAACAACTATACTTCTCTTGTGACTAGAGGTGGGGGGGGGGGCTGTAATTCCTGGAAGGAGGAGTACACCCAGCATGTGTGTGAGAGGAGCAAGAGGAGGCTTACATGCAGCTGGCTGGAGCTCAGGACCAAATGCCAGAGTGGCTGGAGCAGATGGATACTGGAGTTCGTTTGGAGCACCGAGAAGGTTTAGTTTTGGCCATGAGTGGAGGAGCAGAGAGATTGTGCCTGGTATGTGCAGTATGTGGTAGACCCACAGCGGTAGTAAGAGCATGGGTGAAGTGCAGGCATTGCAGGAAGGGACACTGGTTAAAGCAGCAGCTACTGTCCACCCTATTACTACCACTTGGAAGGCGCCAGAGTCAGGTGAGCCAGTGGGGAGTGACAGTGGTAGGCCAAAAGTTAGGGCAAGCTTCAACTCCCTTTAGGCAGATATGAGTGACTGGGCATCGGCCAGTTCATCTGATGTTAAATGGGAGTAGGGGGACACCCTAGACAGAAAGGAAGCACTATCTGCAGGGTCACAGGAAAAACCAACCACTCCTGACCCAGCTGATCAAGATGTTGCAGTGGAGCAGATATTGTAAAGCACCAAGGAATGGCAACTGGAGAAGGCCTATGTTGAGCAAGGGTTCAATTGACCAACCCACTTCCTGGGCCCGAGCCCAGGTGCAGAACTTTGCTTTCAAGGAACTTGTTGTAAGGTCCACAGAATCTTGTATCCCGCCAGGGAAAGGGAACATTAAAAAACGATTCCGCTTTTCATGGTTCCAGCAGAAAGTTCAAAAGTGGACCATCCTAGAGTGCGACTTTGATTTCCCCTTTGTTCCTGGATACATTATGGATCAAATTGAAGCCACCCGGTCCCAGTTGGTGGAGGACTTGATGTGGAACTTTCTTCATGTGCCGAGACCTTGCAGAGGGCCTCACCATCCAAAAGTGTAAGCCATTTCCAAGACATAAAGAAGGAGTGGAGCTTGGGGCGTGCCATCTACAAGGACCATGTAACGTTGGTGAAAGACGGAAAGCCAGTCTGCCACTACTTCATTGATATCTGGGGGCCGGACGGAAGAATGGTCCAAGTTCCAGATCCTAATTATTACTGCTGAGCAGGAATGACTTTTATCGTCTCAGCTGCTACCTGGGTCTGTATTCAGATTTTGCTATTACTAAAGGAAGCTACTGCTGGAATTCTCAGACCTCAATTCCTTCTGAGAGGAAAAAAGAATTCTCATGAGAACCTCTTTTGCTGCAGAGGGGACACTCTTCCTTTCTTAAGGATGTTGGTTTGTTGTTTGTCCCTCTCCCCTGCTGTTAAAGAAGTTATAATGTTGGGGAGATGGGACAGTTCGGCCTTACTACTTTAAGGGAAGGAGACCTGATCCCTAAATTCTCCTTCCCAATCGTGCAGTGAAATCAGTGACTCTGGGTCTACAGAGCCAATCCAAAGTTCAAAGTGTTGTGGACTTAATTGGGGTTATGGAACTTTAGTTAGGTTGAGTTGCTGCTGGTGGAGGATCATCTCCCTGGAGACATTGCTCTTACCTAGAGTGTATGTATGTGTATGTATGTATGTATGTATGTATGTGTGTGTGTGTGTGTGTGTATGTATATATATATATATATATATGTGTGTGTGTGTGTGTGTGTGTGTGTACTAATATTTTCTTCCCTTTCAGGAAAATGTATCATTTAGAGTGTATACAGTGTATACAAGCCATCAAGAGGTGACCCCTGCGTTGGCAAATCTGCCCCTAGGGCAGAGAGAGAGATGGGGAAGAAGATAGAGGAGCCTTTGTGGAAGACGTCAGGGTCCCAGCTAGGCCCACTTAAGAGGGAGGAAGTCTGAGTCTGAATGGAGGCAAGATTTCTGGAATCAGGAAGCTTCCCATGTGGTGCTGGGCGAGTATTTGATCCAACCATGCTTTCAAGAGAGGTGATTGTGGAGTGCAATACCCCACCAGTCAGGCCCAGGTGCAGCCAGGAGCAAATGAAAAATGACCAGTGACAAACCAACACTGTGTCAGAACTAGCACAGCCAGGTGCAGTGCAAGACAGCCAAGGATTGCACTACTACTACTGCTATTTTTCACCAGTACTACTTTATAAGAGTGTTTTACAGGACATTGCAGAATATGGCTTTGCAATACAGCTTGCAAACTAAGGCTCCATTCACACTAGGGCGTTTTTTGATGCATTTTGCATTTTGCAGAAATGCATGGGAGTTTTTTAACATGGGTTCCTATGGAACATGTTCACATCAATGCCTTTTTGTACCTCTGCATTTTTGGAAAGTGTCAGGGACTTTTTTTCATGCAAAATGCAGCGTTTTGCATGTAATACAATTCAATGGACCAGCATCAAAAACGCAAGTGCACCGTTTTTGCAGCGTTTTTGCAGCATTTTTGATGCGTTTTTGGCGTTTTTTTTTTTTTTTTATTTTTAAAAATTTTTTTTTAAACTAAAAAAAAAAACGCAAAACGCTGCAAAAACGCTGTAAAAACGCTGCTCAAAAACGTGGCAAGCATGACAAAAAACACTCCAAAAACGCTCAAAAGCAACATGCATAGGTGTGAATCGAGCCTAAAGCAGCCAGAGACTCAGCAGTCATCAGTTTTTGTGTACATAGTTCTACAGTTTCGTTCCAGTTTGGGGTATCCCATGCTCTCATCCCCATCCAAGTTCCCAATAAAACACCAAAAAACCAACACCCCTAGGCTTTTTTTGAGCCATTGGAAACAGTGTGGAAAATACAGGTTGCCTGGCTGTAGGTGCTGTAAGGGGGAAATAGGCTCAAAATCCAGGGGCTTCTTCGAGGTTAGAGCTACAATTGCATTCAAATACATGTGTTTTACTTCAGGAAAACAAACAAATATAAATAAAATCTAGAAGAGCAGTACCACAGGACACATCCAGACTTGTTCATGACAGCTGTGAAGTATGTGTTCCAAATACTGCCCCATTATACAGTCTCTCTTTTTGTCACCAAGCACTTTGCCAAGAATTTTCACCAACCGTAATCTAACATAATTCATTACTAGGAGGGGAAGTGCTGTGATGTGAATAGTGGGCCATGGTGAAAAATCTTTCATTTTTAAAAAGTGCAAATTTTATTTTATGATCTATTCTGTTTATAACAACATCAAATTATAGTACAAACTACAGTAATGTTATTTATACATGATATAGGGACATTTTCTTTTTGTTGCAAATTTTATAATGCAACAATAGAAAAACAAACAAACCAAACAAAAGTTTATATGCAAACAGTACAAATAATGAACAAGGCGATATTATAGTTTATGTTAAAGTAAAGATATACAGTTGTGCTCATAAGTTTACATACCCTGGTAGAATTTAGGACTTCTTGGCCTTTTTTACAGAGAATATGAATGATAACACAAAACATTTCTTTCACTCATGGTTAGTGTTTGGCTGAAGCCATTTATTATCGATCAACAATGTTAACTCAAAGTGGCACACAAGGGTTAAAATGGCAATTAAAGGTTCATTTCCCACAGTTGTGGCTTTTTAAATCATAATCAGTGTTTGTGTATAAATAGTTTCAATGAGTTTGTTAGCTCTCACATGGATGCACTGAGCCACGAGGAGGTAGAAAAGAACAGTCAACAGACCTGCGTAACAAGGTAATGAAACTTTACAAAGATGGAAAAGGATAGAAAAAGATATCCAAAGCCTTGAATATGCCAGTCAGTACTGTTCAATCACTTAATAAGCAGTGTAAAATTTGGGGATCTCTCTACCAAGCCAAGGTTAGGTAGATCAAGAAAGATTTCAGCCACAACTTCCACAGGAACTGTTCGGGATACAAAGAAAAACCCACAGGTAACCTCAGGAGAAATACAGGCTGCTCTTGAAAAGGTGGTGTGGTTGTTTTAAGGAGCACAATACGATGATACTTGAACAAAAAAGAGCTGCATGGTCAAGTTGCCAGAAAGAAGCCTTTACTGTACAAGTTCCACAAAAAAGCCTGGTTACAATATGCTAATAAAGGCTTCCTTCTGGCAGCTGTGCCACCTTCATTGTCTGTACCAAGGATAAACATTACAGGGTATGTAAACTTTTGATCAGGGTCGTTTGGGTAGTTTCTGTTGTCATGATTTAAAAATAGTAAACATAGTTGATTGATAATAAATGGATTCAGCCAAACTCTAACCATGAGTGAAAGAAAAGTGGCCAAGAAACCACAAATTCTGCCAGACAGAGGCGTATCTAGTGAAAATGGCACCTATGGCAGCCACTGAAACTGTACCCCTGTCAAAACATTTGAAACCCATCTTTCAGATTCTGCGGATAGGACATGGTTAGAGGCTGTGGACATGGTAGTTTCCTATTCTGTCCCCCCTAATATTACCATACCTTTCCACTTCAGTCAGTGTCCGTCTTCTGTTCTGTCACTGTGTCCCATTCACCTCTCCAGTCAGGCATTGTGCACATCAGTGTACTGTCCTCCTCTGCGGGGCTGCCCCCCCCAGTAATGTCCTCCTGTGGTCTGTGCCTCCTCTGCACTGTTACGCCGCTGTGGCACCGCCGAGAACGAGTGCCTTCCATTTAAAAATGGCGCCGGGCGGCGACATTACGTTACTGCACATGCGCTGCCCAGTCGAGCCTGTATGATCTTTTCTGAGCCCTGCAGGCTTTGAAACGGTTGCATGGCCGGCCCATGGCCATCTTTTTTACAGGCACCGCTGCCCGTAACAGGCTTTTATGGGCAGAAGAGACCATACCTCCCAACTTTTGAACTTCAGAATGAGGGGCACTTGAGGGAGGAAGTGTCCGACGGCACGCTGCGTGCACTGTGGCAAAAGTAGATGTGGTCAAACTCTTAACGGGGGGGGGCTTAATGGGCCTGGCTAAACAAAACCCAGGTTTCCTTGTACCTCTAAAATATGCTTTGATTGCTGTGCCACAAGATAAAGTCTCATGGGCACATACAAACCCCAGCACTATCATAAAAAAAGAGAAAAAGCTTCTATTACAAATGGTTTTGTATAAACTTTGAAAGTGTGCGTAACACACAGTGTGGAAGGATTCAGGAATGCATTATGTACAGTTCAGGGTTCAGAAGTGTGCTATGAATAGAGTGCCTTGTTCAGGAGTGTGATATGCACAGGGAGTGCAAGGCTCAGGAGAGCACTAGGTACAGACTGCAGGTTTCTGGAGTGTCTTTTGCACAGAGTGCAGGGTTCAGGAGAGTTCTAGATACAGAGTGCAGGTCATCCATCCACATCTCACTATTGCCCCTCTCCTCTGCCCTCATCTCCCCATCCTCTCCCCAAAGCTCCACTTGTTTATCTTTGTAAAAGCAGCTCCTTTTTGTAGATGGCTCTTCTATCCACTGCAGCCAGAGCTTCCATTCACCTTTCAGTGCACTCAGGGGCGGATCCAGAGTCTAGTCTCGGGAGGGGCACTGCCAGAAAATATATTTTTTTGGGGTACATCTATCGGGGAAATGGCTGGTGTTGGCGCTTCAATCATCACGGCACCATGGTTGTTATGGTGTCAGGATGATTGAAGCGCATTATTACTATTATTACATTGTTATAAAAAATTAAATAGTTTAACTCACCATAATGCAGAATCAGTGGGAGCCCCGAGTGTGTCACTTGCCACGTCACCTGTCACCAGATGCATATTGTCACTTGCCACGTCGCCTGCCACATGTTGCGGATTGTCACTTGCCACGTCGCCTGTCACCAGATGCAGATTGTCACTTGCCACGTTGCGGATTGTCACTTGCCATGTCACTTGCCACGTCGCCTGCCACATGTTGCGGATTGTCACTTGCCACGTCACCTGTCACCAGATGCAGATTGTCACTTGCCACGTCGCCTGACACATGTTGCGGATTGTCACTTGCCACGTCACCTGTCACCAGATGCAGATTGTCACTAGCCACGTCGCCTGCCACATGTTGCGGATTGTCACTTGCCACGTTGCCTGTCACCAGATGCAGATTGTCTCTTGCCACGTCGCCTGCCACATGTTGCGGATTGTCACTTGCCACGTCGCCTGTCACCAGATGCAGATTGTCACTTGCCACGTCGCCTGCCACATGTTGCGGATTGTCACTTGCCACGTCGCCTGTCACCAGATGCAGATTGTCACTTGCCACGTCGCCTGCCACATATTGCGGATTGTCACTTGCCACGTCGCCTGTCACCAGATGCAGATTGTCACTTGCCACGTCGCCTGCCACATGTTGCGGATTGTCACTTGCCATGTCGCCTGTCACCAGATGCAGATTGACACTTGCCACGTCGCCTGCCACATGTTGCGGATTGTCACTTGCCACGTCGCCTGTCACCAGATGCAGATTGTCACTTGCCACGTCGCCTGCCACGTTGCGGATTGTCACTTGCATGTCACTTGCCACGTCGCCTGCCACATGTTGCAGATTGTCACTTGCCATGTCGCCTGTCACCAGATGCAGATTGTCACTTGCCACCTGCTAAGGTGGTCTCTTGTGTCCCAGAGACAGGCAGCAGAGAGATGATGTAATCTCTCTGCTGCCGCAGCTGCCTGCATGGTGGGGGGGAACTGATTGGCCACACATGTCAGCGGTGCTCTGTCACCTATGGAGCCGCCCGGCGGCTTTTACTCACAGAGCCGCCCAGCGGCTCTTTTACTCACAGAGCCGCCCAGCGGCTCTCCCTCTCACGGAGCCGCCCGGCGGCTCTTTTACTCACGGAGCCGCCCAGCGGCTCTTTTACTCACAGAGCCGCCCAGCGGCTCTTTTACTCACGGAGCCGCCCAGCGGCTCTCTCTCTCACGGAGCCGCCCGGCGGCTCTTTTACTCACGGAGCCGCCCAGCGGCTCTCTCTCTCACGGAGCCGCCCGGCGGCTCTTTTACTCACGGAGCCGCCCAGCGGCTCTCTCTCTCACGGAGCCGCCCGGCGGCTCTTTTACTCACAGAGCCGCCCGGCGGCTCTCTCACAGTGACACTCACCTGCATTTCTCGGAGGGGGCAATTGCCCTGTTGCCCCCCCCCTGGATCCGCCCCTGAGTGCACTGGGTTCACACTCATTTTCAGCTCAGAAAGATCAGAGACTTCACCTGTCAGATCCAAGCTGTGATGTCGGATATGGGCGGGACTGCTACTTAGACCCGCCCCTCCGTCAAACAACCAGTGTAATGAAAGAGTCGCCAAAAGCTGTCAGCTGGTTGAATGAGAAAAAATGAACAGTGTATACCCAATTCAATTTTCAGGTAAATGTCAGCTTTAGGCTACTTTCACACTGAGGCGTGCAGGCACTGGCGGTAAAGCGGCGCTGTCGTTTTAGCGGTGCTATTCAGCCACTAGCGGGGCATTTTTAACCCCCGCTAGTGGCCAAAAAGGGTTTGGAGCGCTTCCCCATTGTTTTCAATGATGCGGCTTGCAGGACTTTTTAGACCGCCCTGCAAGCGCACCGCTCCAGTGTGAAAGCCCTTGGGGCTTTCACATTGGATTGCATTGAGCGGCTCTTTCAGGGCGCGTTGCAGGTGCTATTTTTAACACTTTAGCACCTGCAAAGCGCCCCAGTGTGAAAGGGGCCTATATGTCTCCCCACATCAGGGATCGGCCTTGGCACAGAGCAAAGCATTCACCAGGTGCCTTACAGACAGACAGATGGCAGGAGAGTGCAGGGATGGTGTCAGCAATGGAGGCGCCCAGCTGTTGTACTTATCTTTTAGACCCCTTTCACACTGAGGCGTTTTTCAGGCGCTATAGCATTAAAAATAGCGCCTGCAAAGTGCCCTGAAAAGCGGTGTGCTGGCAGAGCGTCAGAAAAAGTCCTGCCAGCAGCTTCTTTGGAGCGGTGAAGGAGTGGTGAACTCACTGCTCCTCCCCATTGAAATCATGGGGGCAGCGCTGCTATATCACTGGCAAAACGCCGCTGCGGCGGCATTTTGCGGGCGGATTTAACCCCTTTTCGCCCGCTAGTGGGGGTTGAAAGTGCCCTGCTTGAGGGTGAATAGCGCCGCTAAAACGACGGTAAATTGGCGCTAAAAATAGCACCACTTTACCGCTAACGCCCAGGGCGGCTCAGTGTGAAAGGGGTCTTACTTTGATCTGAATGGACAATGACAGGTTCTCTTTACTGCCTGACACCCCTAGGTGCCTGATCCCCCTGTCAGATCTCCTGTAGGGGGCCCCGGAGCCCACACATTGGACAGATCCAATCTCCAGAGAGATAAAGTATCTGCAACGAGAGATCCCAATACATACAGAGAGCTGAGGGGGGGGGGGGGGCAGCCTGACACATCATTCCCCCCCACCAGCACAGTGAGTGAATGGAACATCACACAGCATGTAGTACCCATAAGGTGATGTCCTTAGCACTGTACATAGTGATTGCATAATAACAAACCTCCCCAGAAAGCAGCTGACATGCTGGGACCTGAAGTCCCTCCTGTGCATGTCTGATACCCCACCGTCCAATCAGAGCTCAGCCTCCTCTCACTATACACTCACCCAGTGTTGCCAACCGCCCGTTAATTTACGGGCAGCCCGTAAAAATCACCCCATTTTCGGGGCGCCCGTGAATGTCCGTTACAGGCAGCCGGTGCCTGTAAAAAAGATTGGCTGCGGGCCGGCCATGCAACTGCGCATGCACCGTTCCGAAGCCTGCGGGACTCGGGAAAGATCGTACAAGCTCGGCAGGCCGGCGCATGCGCAGTAATGTAATGACGCCACCTGGCGCCATTTTTAAACAGAAGCCGCTGCTCGTTTTTCTCGGTGGTTCAGCGGGGGGAGCAGGAGGAGCCATGTTACCGGGCCCGGCCACGGCCACAGGAGGACATTACGGATGGGGGGGTGAAGCCGGCCCGGTAGAGGACTGGAGGAGGACACTGTGACTGTCACTGGAGAGATGAAAGGGTCACAGTGAGTGACAGAAGGCACCAGGTGGACACTGTCACTGACTAATGTGGAGAGTGAGACAGGAATTCTATATTCTAGTATCCAAAGGGGGACAGTGGAGGAAACTACCATGCCCGGCCCCGCAGCCTCTGACCATCTCCTGCCCACAGCTTCTGACCATCCCCTGCCCAGTGCCCACAGCCTCTGACCATCTCCTGCCCACAGCCTCTGACCATCTCCT
This sequence comes from Aquarana catesbeiana, assembly GCF_042186555.1. Lineage (NCBI taxonomy): Eukaryota > Metazoa > Chordata > Amphibia > Anura > Ranidae > Aquarana > Aquarana catesbeiana. Next base: position 350,422,476 of record NC_133326.1, read on the forward strand.
GCCCACAGCCTCTGACCATCCCCTGCCCAGTGCCCACAGCCTCTGACCATCCCCTGCCCAGTGCCCACAGCCTCTGACCATCTCCTGCCCACAGCCTCTGACCATCTCCTGCCCACAGCCTCTGACCACCCCCTGCCCGCAGCCTCTGACCATCTCCTGCCCGCAGCCTCTGACCATCTCCTGCCCGCAGCCTCTGACCATCTCCTGTCCGCAGCCTCTGACCATCTCCTGCCCGCAGCCTCTGACCATCTCCTGTCCGCAGCCTCTGACCATCTCCTGTCCGCAGCCTCTGACCATCTCCTGCCCAGTGCCCACAATCTCTGACCATCCCCTGCCCAGTGCCCACAGCCTCTGACCATCTCCTGCCCGCAGCCTCTGACCATCTCCTGCCTGCAGCCTCTGACCATCTCTTGCCCGCAGCCTCTGACCATCTCCTGCCCGCAGCCTCTGACCATCTCCTGTCCGCAGCCTCTGACCATTTCCTACATCATGTCTGCAGTCTCTGAGTGGGAGTCGGGAAAGGAGTTAAGAGTGGGAGCGCCGCCGGGATCATGGGATCATGGGGTCACGGGAGAAGCCAGACGTGTATGGATTGTGGAGAGGAGACCATAGGAAAACCAGAGCCACCAAGCTGGAGCCATCTAACTGAGCCCTGCACGATGCACCTGAGAGGAGGTCAGTGACAGCACCGCCAGGCCAGTCTAGGGGGGTTGCTGATGTAAGGGGGAGTGAATACAATAATGTAAGGGGGATCCCTGCAGACTCTGATGTAAAGAGGGAACCTAGTGCTAGCTGGGTTATAGTAACCTGACCTTCATGTCAATGGAGAAATATGTTTTTTGACTTTTGTTTAACTTAAACACATTGCTAATAGCACTAGCTATATGTTTATAGTTCAAATATGTATGCTTGCACTGTTTAGCACTGAAAATAGTAATTTTAGGTACTTTTTTGCAGCTTCAGCAAAAAATGCGGATCTGCCAGTAATTTTCATGATTTTTGCCATGTGTGTGTGTTATATATATATATATGTTTATTTATATATATACACTAAATGCTATAATTGCATGTATTTATTTTCCACAATAGTTATTTTAAGGATTCAAGAGAACATTACTATAATTAGAGAGTCGTGTTTTGGAGTATTGTCCAGGTTTTTTTTTAAAGGGCCACTATTCCATAAGTTAATAACACACTATCTCAATGGAGCACAATGAAGCTGTGCATTCCAAATGATGAAATGTATAATCAACTGAACAAACGAATGCCTATCCAGAGTAAATTGGACTACCTCTGAAAAGTAGCTAGAATGACCAAGCAGTGATGGGAGCGGACTAGGAAGGGCATACATTCTTTATATGGGCTCTCCCTCCTACCAATGGGCTGCCATTTACTGTGCCAAGACTTTCTAAAGCTTGGTGCATGCATGCTGCAGAGTGGGGACCAGCCTTGGTTTTGTGCGTACCACTATTCTTCATTGATACATCCAGGTGACTGATGCCACCTATACAGATGTCTGCCCAGCGTATTAGTGTGGACACAATTTGTAATTACTGTATTTATTGGCGTATAACACTCACTTTTTCACCATGAAAATTGGGTGCAAATAGCGTGTGCGTGTTATATGCCAATACTTCAATTTTAGCTGCCTCGGAGGGGACAGGGAAGGGGGGCGGGACGAGCGCTGTCAGATTACATACAGTGAGAATCTCCTGTTTACTTGGTGGCCTCTATAATAGGACGTCCTGTGTCCTGGGCCGCCATTGGACCACTGTTCTGTCTATCATAGGAGATTCTCACTGTATGTAATCTGTCGGCGCTCATCCCGCCCCCCTCCCTGTCCCCTCTAGGATGCAAATGGGCATCGATCAGGCTGCACTGATGGCAATGGTGAGGCTGCATTGATGTGGACTGATGAGGCTGCATTGATGGCACTTGTGAGGCTGCAGATGGGCATTGATCAGGCTGCATTGAAGGCAATGGTGAGGCTGCAGATGGGCACTGACCCTTTTTTTGCTTCAAAGTTCCTTATTTAAAATTTAAGTTTTTTTCCTGAAACTTCCCTCTGAAAATGAATGTGCGTGTTATACGCCGATAAATACGGTAAATAATATGTGTACTTGCGTGCTGCTATGTTGTGCTAATAAGTGCTATAAGACTACAATCTGCTAACTGTTTCTGCTAAACGGATCTCTCACACCTATACACACTCTCAATAAGTGTACCAATGTGCAAAATTGTAACCAAGAGAATGGTGCCGCGCTCCTAAATGATATTGTGTTAGTATCCCTTTAAATCTGCTTGCATAGCAATTTTTTCAAAATCAACAAATCATATTCGAAAAATATATAACATTGGCAAAACAAACAATACATTAGTCCATTAAGTGTCCTTTAGTATGAATTTGCTTGCATGTACTCAATCTTTCATCAATAACAAGCATATGTTCACATATCTAAACGACTGCTTCCTTAATTAGTGTTCACCACTATGTGCTCCAATCATCCAAATGTATTGTTGATAATCCCCTCATCCGATGTGCCCTCACCTGGGGCATAAGACCAACCAATGGTCATTATACGCTTTTGTCCCTCTCTCAGGATCTGTTATGCTGTTTCACACCTTTGCTGGCAATCTTGAGATTAGAATCCTCCTTTTCTTACACTTATCTCCATTCAGCCAAGTCAAAAAAAGAGAAAGCTGGGCATAGTGCCATGCTTTTTAAAACAACCGGTTTATTAAATACTAGGGTATAAAAACACTCACATTTTTCTGGTGCTTAGAGTGCACCAAACTGTAAAAAGCATTCAGTCCTCACAGTGCAGGTATATGACAATTGGACAGTATTACCACAGTATGCTCTCGATGCGTGCCTCACGCCTTATGACAGACTGGCCCCTCCCCTGCGCGTTATGCCACAGGGTCACATGGCTTCCTCAGGGGGGTGTCTTTAAGTTTTGATTATAATTTTGGACACAATTTATAGTCATGTCTTGCTCTGGAAGACATATTCCCAGAGAACAACCAATGAGTTTATTGTTATGAAAGTGCCCAAATGGGACACTCCGGGGGTTGAATATTGATTTGCTAAAACTGGAGAGTGCGAAATCTGGTACAGCTGTGCATGGCAGCCAATCAGCTTCTAACTTGTTCAGCTTCTTCAAATAAGCTTTGACAAAAACAACGGAAGCTGATTGGTTTCTATGCAGAGCCGCACCAGATTTTGCACTCTCCAACTTTAGTAAATCAACCCCTCTGTATAGCAAAATATAAGTGGAAAGGGGCTACAAAACCTAGAGTGTCCAGCTAAAAATCTACATCTTTAACATTCAGTGGAAGGAAACTAAAAAAAAGTATTTTCCCAAGTGGCTAGGTCTACTTTTTCCACATGGTCTAATTAAGCCAATTTTTCAAGATTTCTTTACATCTGTCTAGTCTTCAGAAATTGTTTTTACAGTTCAATATCATAACTTCCTAAGTCAAACTTTTTTGATCAGGGACGTGCACATGCATATGATGGATGCAGCTCAGCTGCTACCCACAGTTATTACTTCACAAGGCTCTGATGTTCATTAAGATGGCGGCTTCAACATTATCTCTAAAGAGGACAAATCATTTGCTGGTAGTGGACAGGAAGGCAGGCAGCTGTCTCTAGTAGTCTTTAGAGGAAACCAAGAAGTAATGGAACAGCCATGAAAGACAATGAAGATGTATGAAATCTCAATGTCATCCCAAATAATACAAGTGCACCCATTTCCTTTATAAATCAGAACTCGTAGACATGAGAAATTTCTCCTCTGCAATAACTAGAGGCTGTAATATGCATTAGAGGAAGAAGGTGTTTAAAGATTACTGGGTCAGAGGACGGAGCTAGTGTTTTGGAAGATGAAAAGGGTCTGCATGTCAGAAAATCAAAACTTAGGGAGGACTTTCATCACACTTATCTTTTTTGCAGACAGTCTGTCTCACAATGTTATGCAAGTTAAGGGATGTCTTTTAAAGCCCAACTCTTCAACTCAACTCTTTTTTTAGCAGAAGGGTTAGAAAGTCTGTCAGGTTTAAGGAACGCTCTATCCCCAAGGAGAAGGTATTATTTTCTTTCTGTTCTGTGTGACACCTGTCACCTGAATAGGAAGTTTGGGAAAATCTAAACACAGAAGTGGGGAGATTTTCTCTCCCTTTTCAGACTTTTCATCTGTCGTATAGGCAGAAACTAAGATGAAAATCTCTGAAATAGGGAAAGTAATTGTAACAAAAAAAAATGGATGGGTTTTTACCCTTATTTGCTGTTAGGAACAAGAAAACTAGAAGTGCCTGTAAAAACAAGACTATCAACGCTTACCTTCAATATCCGTCACACTTTGTTAGGTGTGGGAAGTCTGGTAATCTGCTAAGAGCCGTGGTTCCATAGTAGTTACATAGGAACAGGTGTTAGGAACTGCAGCACTCACTGGAGGAACAGGCATCCAACCCTCCTCAAAATGTATTGGATGTAGAGGATTCTTTATACTACATAGCTCTTTCAAGATCGGTGGTGCAGAAAGTAAGACCGGTAAGCTTGTGTAGTGTTCTTTTACAGGTAATTTTCTTATGAAGCAACAAAATCAATTTAAAGCTGAACTCCAACTTTCTTTTCACTAGAACTGAATGGAATGATCAATCACAGCCTATACCATACCTCTGTACCATGTTGCACTGTTGTCTGCAGATCCCCTGATATTCTGGATTTAGACACTCTGCAAATCCCGCTGATAGACTCTGTCCCTTTCACAGCCACTTCCTGCAGCAGCTAGAGTCTATAACACACCCCTCTGTAGTCTTTCAGACTCTGCAAATGATGTATAACAAAATCAGTGCAGCACAACAATATATGGTAATTCAATCACAGTCCCAATATGTGAGATAGTCTTCCTCCATGTGTAAAGTGCTTGATCACAAAACAAAACAGTGATAAGGGTGAATGCAGCCCGTCCACCAAAGATAGTCCTAGCCACTCACCTCAGATATTCGACCTGAAAAGGTCACATAGCATGTATCCCACACCATGGGGCGTCGACATCCAGCACTCAAGGAATAATGTATGAGACGATCCCGTCACCGGGTCAGTATGTAAACATATGAAAGAGATCTAATGCTCTCTGATTGATACGTTTATTTCAGAAAAAAAAGAGTATAGAATCCACTTACAAATATAGCACTTCAAACCAAGTGCAGACATGATGGCAATGGTATTGTTTCAAACCAAGAAAATGGCCGCAGGTGAGGTCATAAGTGACTCCTCCCCCCCTACATGTTACACCCTATGGGCTGGACTTCATCAGTGGGTTCAGAGTAACGTAGACACCCTACTCAACTGTATAATGAATGCCATAGAAGCCAGACGCCAATTAAGCCAATTCCTCAGGACAGAACAGCACAGCCGCACAATTTATCCTGCCTAAACTATAGGCTATAAAAGAACTAGTACAATTGTAACATAAAATGTTACGAAAAGATCATTTCAAATTAAAAAAGATTCTATCCTTTATGCTCGGCCTGACAGTATGCTCAAAATATATATACATTGGGGATATACAATTCCCACTTGCCACGATTTATAATGACTCCCATAGTACATTAAAGGGGCACTCCACCCATCAGGCCAAACCTAAGAATCAATATTTGAATAAAATATAAAAGAATGACGCCACACCACAGCCATGTCCTTAACATGTTTGACAAAATAATCATCACATATGTAATAAAAATATGAATTAATAACTATAAAATTAATAATCAATAACATTCATTAAAAATGAATCAATAATAAAGCTAGTGAAAAACTATCCGAAATAAAACAATTAAGATCAAAATCCACATTCACATAACCTCGGTTTCATATATCCAGAAAGATTCTCTATGACTTAACTGGCGAATATAATTACCACCTCTCCAGTGTTTGGAGACTTTTTCTTTTCCCCAAAATTTCAAACCATTGGGATTGCGATGGTGACACATTCTAAAATGCCTGGATAAGCTGTGTGTTTTAAGCCCCTTTTTAATATTATTGATGTGTTCACCTACTCGTACATGTAAAGCCCTACTTGTCCTCCCAATATACTGAAGACCACATTCGCATTACAACATATAAACAACACCTACTGTAGCACAAGTGATGAGATCCCTAATTTGATATTGTTTATGTGTGTCTGACGAGCTGAACTCTTTATGTTTCTTAATGTTAGTTCTAGCACTCTCACAGGTGGCACATCTTCCATGTGCATAATAACCTGATAAATACTTAAACAATTTGTTCTCAATAATCCTAGGGGGATCAATTACTCCCGGAGCCAGGGTATCCCTTAACCACTTACCGACCGCCGCACGACGATGTACGTCCAAACTTTGGCGATGGATATCGTTGTTATGGCAGCATCGGCTTTCAGATAAAAGTGGTCCCTGCGGCGGATTCACCACGAGATCACTTTTATCGGTGGCGGGAGAGGGCCCCCCCCTCCAGCCGCGATCCGGTGCCCTCTGCCGCTTACCGGAGCTGTCGGTAGCGGCGGAGGCGATCACGTCCTCCTCCGTGGTGTGTCTGGAGATGAGTGAGGCTAAGATGGCGCCCACTCGTCTCCATGACACTGCTGGGCGGAAGCGACGTCAAAACGTCACTTCCGTCCACGCCTCTTAAAGGCACATTTTTTCAAATGTCATTTTTTTAAATGACTTTTTTTTGCATTTTAGTGTAAATATGAGATCTGAGGTCTTTTTGACCCCAGATCTCATATTTAAGAGGTCCTGCCATGCTTTTTTCTATTACAAGGGATGTTTACATTCCTTGTAATAGGAATAAAAGTGACACCATTTTTTTTTAAAAAAACAGTGTAAAAATAAATAAAATATTGTAAAATAAATAATAAAAATATTTTTTTTTTTTAAAACCCCCCGTCCCGACGAGCTCGCGCGCAGAAGCGAACGTATACGCGGGTAGCACCCACATATGAAAACGGTGGTCAAACCACACTTGTGAGGTATCGCAGCGACCGGTAGAGCGAGAGCAATAATTCTAGCCCTAGACCTCCTCTGTACCGCAAAATATGCAACCTGTAGAATTTTTTAAACGTCGCCTATGGAGATTTTTGAGGGTAAAAGTTTGACGCCATTCCACGAGCGGGTGCAATTTTCAAGCGTGACATGTTGGGTATCAACTTACTTGGCGTAACATATTTCACAATATAAAAAAAATTGGGCTAACTTTACTGTTGTCTTATTTTTTTATTCAAAAAAGTGAATTTTTTCCAAAAAAAGTGCGCTTTTAAGACCGCTTCGCAAATACGGTGCAAAAAAAAGTATTGCAATGGCCGCCATTTTATTCTCTAGGGTGTTAGAAGAAAAACCATATATAATGTTTGGGGTTCTAAGTAATTTTCTAGCAAAAAAACCTGTTTTAAACATGTAAACACCTAAAATCCAAAACGAGGCTGGTGCTTAAGTGGTTAATGATGGTGCTTTGCAATATATAAACTGAGGTCCTGTGGGGAGTAATGGCCCAAGAACACAGCCCTGTCTAAGAATAGGCCATTATTTGGTCACAATTTTCTCAACTTTTTTATATTTAATACTGTAGTCTATAATCATTCGAAATTCACTATTCTTGCCATTCCCACCTCCAATAGTATCTGCAGTAATAGTAGCTCTATCTATCTTCCTAACTTTCTCTATCTCAGTCACTATATCGGTATGTGTGTACCCCTTTTGTAAAAACCTATTGGCCAGGACCTGGGACTGCAACAAAATTTCATCCTCTGACAAGCAATTACGTCGAAGTCTGATAAACTGTCCCCTAGGGATGTTTCATAGCCACATTTTGTGATGGCAACTATTTAAGGGTATGAATGCATTCTGATCTGTTGGCTTAAAATAGTTCCTAGTAAAAAAAAGATCATCCTTTTTGGTAATTTCCAAATCCAAGAATGTCATTTGATACACATCAATATTCCAAGTGAGTTTAATATTTTTAGTATTGTTATCCAGCTTAATGGTAAAAATCTTCAAACTCGCCATATCTCCCTCCCAAATCATGTTTAACCACTTGAGCCCCGGACCATTATGCTGCCTAAGGACCAGAGGTCTTTTTCCAATTTGGCACTGCGTCGCTTTAACTGCTAATTGCGCGGTCATGCAATGCTGTACCCAAGCGAAATTTGCGTCCTTTTCTTCCCACAAATAGAGCTTTCTTTTGATGGTATTTGATCACCTCTGCGGTTTTTATTTTTTGCGCTATAAACGGAAAAAGACCGAACATTTTGAAAAAAAATGATATTTTCTACTTTTTGTTATAAAAAAAATCCAATAAACTCAATTTTAGTCATACATTTAGGCCAAAATGTATTCGGCCACATGTCTTTGGTAAAAAAAAATGTCAATAAGCGTATATTTATTGGTTTACGCAAAAGTTATAGCGTCTACAAACTAGGGTACATTTTCTGTAATTTACACAGCTTTTAGTTTATGACTGCCTATGTCATTTCTTGAGGTGCTAAAATGGCAGGGCAGTACAAAACCCCCCCAAGTGACCCCATTTTGGAAAGTAGACACCCCAAGGAAATTGCTGAGAGGCATGTTGAACCCATTGAATATTTATTTTTTTTGTCCCAAGTGATTGAATAATGACAAAAAAAAAAAAAAAAAAAATATTTACAAAAAGTTGTCACTAAATGATATATTGCTCACACAGGCCATGGGCCTATGTGGAATTGCACCCCAAAATACATTCAGCTGCTTCTCCTGAGTATGGAGATACCACATGTGTGGGATTTTTTGGGAGCCTAGCCGCGTACGGGGCCCCGAAAACCAATCACCACCTTCAGGATTTCTAAGGGTGTAAATTTTTGATTTTACTCCTCACTACCTATCACAGTTTCGGAGGCCATGGAATGCCCAGGTGGCACAAAACCCCCCAAAATGACCCCATTTTGGAAAGTAGACACCCCAAGCTATTTGCTGAGAGGCATATTGAGTCCATGGAATATTTTATATTTTGACACAAGTTGTGGGAAAGTGACACTTTTTTTTTTTTTTTTTTTTTTTTTTTTTTGCATAAAGTTGTCACTAAATGATATATTGCTCACACAGACCATGGGCATATGTGGAATTGCACCCCAAAATACATTTAGCTGCTTCTCCTGAGTATGGGGATACCACATGTGTGGGACTTTTTGGGAGCCTAGCCGCGTACGGGACCCCGAAAACCAATCACCGCCTTCAGGATTTCTAAGGGTGAAAATTTTTGATTTCACTCTTCACTGCCTATCACAGTTTCGGAGGCCATGGAATGCCCAGGTGGCACAAAACCCCCCCAAATGACCCCATTTTGGAAAGTAGACACCCCAAGCTATTTGCTGAGAGGCATGGTGAGTATTTTGCAGCTCTCATTTGTTTTTGAAAATGAAGAAAGACAAGAAAAAACATTTTTTTTTTTCTTTTTTCAATTTTCAAAACTTTGTGACAAAAAGTGAGGTCTGCAAAATACTCACTATACCTCTCAGCAAATAGCTTGGGGTGTCTACTTTCCAAAATGGGGTCATTTGGGGGGGGTTTGTGCCACCTGGGCTTTCCATGGCCTCCGAAACTGTGATAGGCAGTGAAGAGTGAAATCAAAAATTCACGCCCTTAGAAAGCCTGAAGGCGGTGCTTGGTTTTCGGGGTCCCATACGCGGCTAGGCTCCCAAAAAGTCTCACACATGTGGTATCCCCGTACTCAGGAGAAGCAGCAGAATGTATTTTGGGGTGTAATTTCACATATTTCCATGGCATGTTTGAGCAATATAACATTTAGTGACAACTTTGTGCAAAAAAAAAAAATGTGTCTCTTTCCCGCAACTTGTGTCGCAATATAAAATATTCCATGGACTCGACATGCCTCTCAGCAAATAGCTTGGGGTGTCTACTTTCCAAAATGGGGTCATTTGGGGGGGTTTTGAACTGTCCTGGCATTTTATGCACAACATTTAGAAGCTTATGTCACACATCACCCACTCTTCTAACCACTTGAAGACAAAGCCCTTTCTGACACTTATTGTTTACATGAAAAAGTTATTTTTTTTTTGCAAAAAAATTACTTTGAACCCCCAAACATTATATATTTTTTTAAAGCAAATGCCCTACAGATTAAAATGGTGGGCGTTTCATTTTTTTTTTTCACACAGTATTTGCGCAGCGATTTTTCAAACGCATTTTTTGGGGAAAAAACACACTTTTTTAAATTTTAATGCACTAAAACACACTATATTGCCCAAATGTTTGATAAAATAAAAAAGATGATCTTAGGCCGAGTACATGGATACCAAACATGACATGCTTTAAAATTGCGCACAAACGTGCAGTGGCAACAAAATAAATACATTTTTAAAAGCCTTTAAAAGCCTTTACAGGTTACCACTTTAGATCTACAGAGGAGGTCTACTGCAAAAATTACTGCCCTCGATCTGACCTTCGCGGTGATACCTCACATGCATGGTGCAATTGCTGTTTACGTTTGACGACAGACCGCCGATTGCGTTCGCCTTAGCGCGAGAGCAGGGGGCGACAGGGGTGTTTTTTTTTTTTTTTTTTTTTTCTTTATTATTTTTCTGCTTTTTTTATCTTATTTTTAAACTGTTCCTTTCATATTTTTTTTTTTTAATCATTTTTATTGTTATCTCGGGGAATGTAAATATCCCCTATGATAGCAATAGGTAGTGACAGGTACTCTTTTTTGAAAAAATTGGGGTCTATTAGACCCTAGATCTCTCCTCTGCCCTCAAAGCATCTGACGACACCAAGATCGGTGTGATAAAATGCTTCCCCAATTTCCCAATGGCGCTATTTACATCCGGCGAAATCTAAGTCATAAAATGCTCGTAGCTTCCGGTTTCTTAGGCCATAGAGATGTTTGGAGCCACTCTGGTCTCTGATCAGCTCTATGGTCAGCTGGCTGAATCACCGGCTGCATTCTCAGGTTCCCTGTTGAGACAGGAGAGCCAGAGAAAAACACGGAAGACGGTGGGGGGGGGGGGGGGCATTCCCTCCCACGGCTTGTAAAAGCAGTCTAGAGGCTAATTAGCCGCTAGGATTGCTTTTACATGAAAGCCGACCGCTGGCTGAAAAGAATGATACCAAGATGATACCTAAACCTGCAGGCATCATTCTGGTATAACCACTCAAAGTCGTGAATGGCGTACCTGAAGACAAAAAAATGGTTAACAATAAAGCACAGTAAACGGTAAAGTATAAAAAATTGCATACCTGAAAAGCAAACATGATAAAACATAATAACAATAAAACATTGCAGAATAGAATACAGTAAAAAAGAGCAGAACAATAGAGAGAGAATAGAGAGAGAGAGAACAATAAAACGACAACTATTTTTTTTTATTTTATATATATATTTTTTTTTTTACACTTTTTTTGTAACTAACTTTTGTAACTGTAACCGGTTCCAGGTTCGGGTCTCTCAAAATGCGATGGCATCTTGGGAGACCCTGTGAAAGTGTGCCTAGTCTGTGCAATGCTGTACCCTACGCTAATACTCAACTAGTGTATGGTAGCGTTCAAAACATTCACCGATGCAAAGACCAGGATTGTCAGGACAGGAGGGACAATAATAGCGGGTGTCACGCCTATATCCGCGCTTGCTGCAGACACAACATCTTTTTTGGGGGTTTGTTGGGTAGGGGTACTCGGTAGGACATAAAGAAAATGCCTCTCATGCAGCCGACTGCATTTGGTTGGGGATGTGAATGGGGGAAGTACGGGTGCTGCAGAAGTGGTGGGTTCCCAATTAATATTGGCGAATGCAGCAGGAAGGGCACTATGGGCACGACGGGCCTGTTTGTCCTCTTCTTGGTGGCAGCGGGACACTACTTGTGCTTGCCACCTCACCAGCTTGAACTGTACTTATGGGACTCGCCACATCACCAAGTGTTACTGCAGTGCTGGTTTGACTACGACCGGGGTGTACTAGGCCGCTGGTGCTTGCCAGTTTACCAAAACGCTACCAAAAAAACTGTTAGCGATCGCAGGGATCAGGCCTGACTCTGCGAACGCTGCAGTTATGCGTTTAGTGTTTTGTAAGTGTCAGTGATCGATCGATACTGCACTTGGGTGGGCTGGGCTGGGCCGGGCGGAGGGGCAAAACACAGGTGCTAGCAGGTATCTGGGCTGATCCCGCTAACACTGCGTTTTTGGGAACCCTAAACTGCTGGGGACGCTAGTATAGATCTGATCGGATCAGATATTGATCCGTTCAGATACTATACCACTAAGGGAGGTGTATGCTGCGTGCGTGGGTGTTAGCGGTACTGGCGCTAACCTGATGCTGCCTGGGGCTGGTGCTTGCCAGTTCACCAAAACGCCACCAAAAAAACTGTTAGCGATCGCAGGGATCAGGCCTGACTCTGCGAACGCTGCAGTTTTGCGTTTAGTGTTTTGTAAGGGACAGTGATCGATCGATACTGCACTTGGGTGGGCCGGGCCGGGCGGAGGGGCAAAACGCAGGTGCTAGCAGGTATCTGGGCTGATCCCGCTAACACTGCGTTTTTGGGAACCCTAAACTGCTGGGGACGCTAGTATAGATCTGATCGGATCAGATATTGATCCGTACAGATACTATACCACTAAGGGAGGTGTACGGTGCGTGCGTGGGTGTTAGCGCTACTGGCGCTAACCTGACGCTGCCTGGTGCTTGCTTGCCAGTTCACCAAAATGCTACCAAAAAAACTGTTAGCGATCGCAGGGATCAGGCCTGACTCTGCGAACGCTGCAGTTATGCGTTTAGTGTTTTGTAAGTGACAGCGATCGATCGATACTGCACTTGGGTGGGCCGGGCGGAGGGGCAAAACGCAGGTGCTAGCGGGTATCTGGGCTGATCCCGCTAACACTGCGTTTTTGGGAACCCTAAACTGCTGGGGACACTAGTATAGATCTGATCGGATCAGATATTGATCTGTACAGATACTAGATACTATACCACTAAGGGAGGCGTATGCTGCGTGCGTGGGTGTTAGCGGTACTGGCGCTAATCTGACACTGCCTGGGGCGACGCATATCACCGCCGGGCGATCAGGGGGCTAAACCTTTATTCGGTAATAAACGGCGGGTGCCCTGACACTATAAAAAATAAACAAACTAACCAGCGTCAACCGTAACGTTTATACGGTGATCAGTGGTGAAAGGGTTAACTAGGGGGCAATCAAGGGGTTAAAACATTTATTAGATAGTATATGGGGGTCCCTGACACTATAAAACGCTGACGGCGAACCTAAATATTTACGTCCCTAACTAGCGTCACCAGCGACACTAATACAGCGATCAGAAAAATGATCGCTTAGCAACACTGGTGACAGGGGGTGATCAAGGGGTTAAAACTTTATTAGGGGGGGTTAGGGGGGTATCCTAGACCTAAAGGGGGGTAATACTAACTGTCCCAACACTGTAACTGTCACAAACTGACACTATGCAGTAATCAGAAAAAAAAAAAAAAACCTGCTGGTGTCAGTTTGTGACAGGGGGGGGGGGGGTGATTGGGGGGGGATCGGGGGGCGATCGGGGGGGGGATCGGGGTGTTTTGTATGCCTGGCATGTTCTACTGTGTGTGTAGTGTGTTGTGCACTTACATTGATGTCTTCTCCCCTCGGCGCTGGAACGGAATACCGAGCTGAGGGGAGATGACATCATTTCCTTTGCTGCTGTTTAGCATACAGCAGCAAAGGAGTGTTCCCATTGGCCGGCGGCGATCGCGAGGGGGGGGCCACGAACGGATGGCTTCCCCCTCATCTCGGATCGCCGGGGAACAGAACGGGACCGCCTCGGGCGGCGGGGGGGTCCGATCGGACCCCCCACCCGCGGAAGGCAAATCACGTACATGTACGTGATTTTGCCTGCCCGTGCCGCTTTGCCGACGTAAATCGGCGTTAGGCGGTCCTTAAGTGGTTAAATCGTCTATGTACCTTCTGTAACAGACCAATTGGGGTGGGCGATCCTTGAAAATGACCGCTTCCTCCCAGTGGGCCATAAAAAGATTGGCCACACTGGGAGCGAAGCAACTTTTGATATACCCTGGCTTTTTATAAGAAATACATTTATCTTGGTTTTAAATGCTACACCATGAGGAGTTGCTTTCTTGTATCCTATGCATGTACCTATGAATTACCATTGAGTGGGACTACAAGATCCAGCCCTCTATGATCCAATTGAAGTGGTTCCGTGGTTCCGTGGCGCTGTGGATATATCATGCTTGTTTGACCACCTGTAATTCAGTGGTCCATTTTCTTTGGTAAGAGGCCTGGTGTGTTGATGTTTGAAGGAGGATAATCTCATGTTCACCTTATTGTATCTCTGTCTGCACTGTGGGGGGTTCCAGTATTTCCCCTGAACAAAAACTCAATTTTAACACTATGGACTCTTATTTTATAATTTGATGCTTCCAGCTGCATATACTTAACCTTTATGCTTTTTATTGTCACCATACAATTTATGTCAGCTGCTTTATTATTGTTAGTGCAGTGATTAATCTTGAATTTAATATTTTTAGTATCGTTTTCCAGCTTAATGGTAAAAATCTTCAAACTCGCCATATCCCCCTCCCAAGTCATGATCAAATCGTCTGTCAGGAAAGGTCTTCTCCGCTGGTAATATCGATCACTTGGCGTGCAGTATTGAGGTCCACCAGCAGGTGTCTCCTGGCAGTTCGGAGCTGCTCTTTCCTGCAAGTATTCTGTCACCTTTGGGCCGCAGTACTGGCGTCCACCAGCGGAGGAATCCTGGCAGTATGGAGCAGGTATTCCCCTCTGCAGACAGGTGTCACCTGACGTTAATTAGCAGAGTTGGCCCTGGAATTGTCCTTGAGCCCTGACCTGTATCCTGTTACTCTGAAGCCTGAAGCCTGATTCCTGATTCCTGATTCCTGGAACCTGTTTCCGGTCCGTTACCTGAACCCTGGACTCTGGACTCTGAGCCTTGTACCTGACCCGTCCCTCCTGTGATCCATCCATCCTCTCTTGTCCTGTTTATCTCCCTTCCCAGCTACTGATTCCGTGTTTATGACCCCGGCTTGGCTTGACTATGATTCTGGTACTCCCTCTTGCTACATATGCTGGTTGGTTTTATATCACTGATTGTTTGGTTGTTCACTCTGTATTGGTGGTGTGTTCACATATGCATTTTCCTTAATAAACTTACTTTCACTTATTTA
Source organism: Aquarana catesbeiana (assembly GCF_042186555.1). Lineage (NCBI taxonomy): Eukaryota > Metazoa > Chordata > Amphibia > Anura > Ranidae > Aquarana > Aquarana catesbeiana. The sequence goes on from NC_133326.1 coordinate 350,437,690, forward strand.
TGTCTGGTTCACTCTGTTGCAGTCACACAGTTCTGGTCACATCTGGTTTATGACAGAATACCAGGGCCATCCCTGACCAGAAGTGGCTGCACAGGGGAACCATTTTGATTCAGTTGGTTGCAAACATGAATACCGATGAGGTTATTTATTTTTCTCTGCTGGCATCTGAAAGTGGTGATTATTGCCGCCAGGCTCTGAAAGGATGGTCTAGTGACCAGTTGTTTGCCACTATACGTTTGGCTCACTCCCTGGTCGATCAGGGTTACATATTGTTTGGGGAGGTGCAGCCTTTGATCAAGCTATGTACTGAGCTGGCCCTGCCCTGTATTCCAGAGGGCCGTGATGATTTCACTCCTCCTTTTGAAATGAATCAGGTTTTATCCCTAGTATGGCTTTTTGATGATGATCCAGCCGATTTTTGTGAGCACTATTCAGCCTGTTCCCCACAGGTGATTGCGGAGTGCATTGTGTCTGCTCGGTCTTTTGTTAGACAGGGAGATTTAAAAGCACAGTTTTGTACAACCTATACTTTCAGCATGGTCTGACATGGTGCAAGCAGCTCCAGCCAAACAAACCACCTCTGCCACCAAACACCAGCCTACCCAAATGTATGTTTCCCCATCACCCATGTCAACCGCAGTTGCAGCTTAGTATACGCTGCTGCCAACCAAATACTCATATCCGGTCTCTGCTCCCTGTACCTATCCTGCATTCAACCCACCTGCCTCTTTTCAGCTGCCTACAAACCCACAGGAACTTCCCCCAGCTACTGTTACCTCTTCTCTGCCATATCCCAATCCTCCTTTCCAATCTGCTGCACCCCTCACTTACAGAGCTTCAGTGGCTAAGCCAAAGAAAAAACGAAAGTTTTTTCCAACCAAGACGATCCTGCCAGTAACCCAACCTGCCTCCGCACCAGCTAATCCAACCCAGTCTGACATCCCAGTGTCCGCCTTCCAGCCTGATGTCTCGGTGCCTGCTTTCCAGCCTGATGTCTCGGTGCCTGCCTTCCAGCCTGATGTCTCGGTGCCTGCCTTCCAGCCGGATGTCTTGGTGCCTGCCTTCCAGCTTGATGTCTCCACTTTCCAGTCTGATGTACCTGCCTTCCAGCCTGACGTACCTACCTTCCAGTCAGATGTGTCCGCCTTCCAGCCTGATGTCTCGGTGCCTGCCTTCCAGCCTGATATCTCGGTGCCTGCCTTCCAGCCGGATGTCTCGGTGCCTGCCTTCCAGCTTGATGTCTCCTCTTTCCAGTCTGATGTCTTGATGCCTGCCTTCCAGCCCAAAGTCTTGGTGCCAGTGTTCCAGCCGGAGGTGCCAGTGTTCCAGCCGGAGGTGCCAGTGTTCCAGCCGGAGGTGCCAGTGCCTACTCTCCAGCTTGATGAGCCCGCTGCCCAGCCTGATGAGCCCACTCTCCAGCCTGAAGTGCCCATGCCTGCTGCCCAGTCTGATGTGTCTGCTGCCCAGCTTGAAGTACCTGCTGCTCCGTTTAATGTGCCCGTGCTTGTTGCCCAGCTTGATGTGCATGTTCCTGCTGTCCCGCTTGATGAGCCTGCTACCCCACTTGATGTGCCTGCTGCTCAGCTTGACGTGCCCATGCCTGCTGCCAAGCCTGATGTGCCTGCTGCCCAGCTTGGGGTGCCCATGCCTGCTGCCCAGCTTGGGGTGCCCATGCCTGCTGCCCAGCTTGGGGTGCCCATGCCTGCTGCCCAGCTTGGGGTGCCCATGCCTGCTGCCCAGCTTGGGGTGCCCAGCTTGAAGTGCCCGCTGCCCAGCTTGAAGTGCCCGCTGCCCAGCTTGAAGTGCCCGCTGCCCAGCTTGGAGTGCCCGCTGCCCAGCTTGCAGTGCTCCTGTCCGCTGCCCAGCCTGGAGTGTTCCTGTCCGCTGCCCATTCTGGAGTGTTCCTGTCCGCTGCCCATTCTGGAGTGTTCCTGTCCGCTGCCCATTCTGGAGTGTTCCTGTCCGCTGCCCAGCTTGGAGTGTTCCTGTCCGCTGCCCAGCCTGGAGTGTTCCTGTCCACTGCCCAGCCTGGAGTGTTCCTGTCCGCTGCCCAGCCTGGAGTGCCCGTGCCCGCTGCTCAGCCTGGAGTGCCCGTGCCCGCTGCTCAGCCTGAAGTGCTCCTGTCCACTGCCCAGCTTGAAGTGCTCCTGTCCGCTGCCCAGCTTGGAGTGCTCCTGTCCGCTGCCCAGCTTGGAGTGTTCCTGTCCGCTGCCCAGCTTGGAGTGTTCCTGTCCGCTGCCCAGCTTTGAGTGTTCCAGTCCGCTGCCCAGCTTTGAGTGTTCCAGTCCGCTGCCCAGCTTGGAGTGTTCCAGTCCGCTGCCCAGCTTGGAGTGTTCCTGTCCGCTGCCCAGCTTGGAGTGTTCCTGTCCGCTGCCCAGCTTGGAGTGTTCCTGTCCGCTGCCCAGCTTGGAGTGTTCCTGTCCGCTGCCCAGCCTGGAGTGTTCCTGTCCGCTGCCCAGCCTGGAGTGTTCCTGTCCGCTGCCCAGCCTGGAGTGTTCCTGTCCGCTGCCCAGCCTGATGTGCCACTGCTTGCTGCCCAGCTTGAGGTGCCCGCTGCCCGGCTGGACACCATGGACTTTCCCCAGCAACGGCTAGTTGGAGCGTCCGGAGGTCGCTCCTTCGAGGGGGGGGTACTGTCAGGAAAGGTCTTCTCCGCTGGTAATATCAATCATTTGGCTTGCAGTATTGAGGTCCACCAGCAGGTGTCTCCTGGCAGTTCGGAGCTGCTCTTTCCTGCAAGTATTCTGTCACCTTTGGCCCGCAGTACTGGCATCCACCAGCGGAGGAATCCTGGCAGTATGGAGCAGGTATTCCCCTCTGCAGACAGGTATCACCTGACCTTAATTAGCAGAGCTGCAGTATAAATACCCAGCAATTGCACACTTATGTTGCCCTGGTATTGTCCTTGAGCCCTGACCTGTATCCTGTTACTCTGATGCCTGAACCTGAACCTGAACCTGAACCTGAAGCCTGATTCCTGGAACCTGTTGATTCTGTTTCCTGTCCGTTACCTGAACCCTGGACTCTGGACTCTGAGCCTTGTACCTGACCCGTCCCTCCTGTGATCCATCCATCCTCTCTTGTCCTGTTTATCTCCCTTCCCAGCTACTGATTCCCTGTTTATGACCCCGGCCTGGCTTGACTACGTTTCTGGTACTCCCTCTTGCTACATATGCTGGTTGGTTTTATATTACTGATTGTTTGGTTGTTCACTCTGTATTGGTGGTGTGTTCACATATACATTTTCCTTAATAAACTTACTTTCACCTATTTATGTCTGGTTCACTCTGTCGCAGTCACACAGTTCTGGTCATATCTGGTTTATGACATTGTCTGTGTACCTCCTGTAACAGACCAATTGGGGTGGGCGATCCTTGAAAATGACCACTTCCTCCCAGTGGGCCATAAAAAGATTGGCCACATTGGGAGTGAAGCGGGCTCCCATCGCCACACCCCCGGTCTGCAGGAAGTACCGATGATCAAACCAGAAATAGTTGTTTGCCAGACAAAATTTTAAACAATTAAGTAAAAACCTAATATGTTTTCTAGTGAGATCAGAACTAGCCAGAGCACATTTAACTGAAGCCAGAACGTCATCATGACTGATAATGGTGTACAATGATCCAACATCTGCAGTAACTAAGATGCTCGAAGGTGTACTAGTAAAAGTATCTAAGATTTTATTGATCTGCTTGGTATCTCTCAAATACACATTCATCTTGGTGACCAGAGGCTGAAGGAAAAAAATCTATATGCTGACCTACTCTTGCGGTAACAGAATCTTTTCCATTCACAATTGGGCGACTCGGAGGTTGTTTTATACTTTTATGAATCTTTGGTAAAAAATACATAATAGGGGTTCTACATAATAAGGGATCCAAATCTAAAACTTCTTTGGTGGTCAGAATTCCTTTTGTTATTCCCTTTCTCTACCAAAAAATGTAACTCCTCCTTAAATCTCAACATAGGATCACCTTCCAATGGCAGATAGGTGTCTTGATCGCCAAGTAGTCTATATTTCCTCTTGGTAATATGTTCTGCTTAGTACCACTAGCCCTCCCCCTTTGTCTGCAGGTCAGTAAACTATATCCTTCCTCTTTTCCAAAGAGCTAATACCTTTCTTAATTTGTTGAGAATCATGGATCTTTTTCACCTTGAAGGTATCTAGATCACTACACCCCATGTTTCTAAACACTTCCAAATGTCTGTTGGCTGAAAAGGTGGGATTGAATACAGATTTATTCCTAAGGTTAGAGCATTTAATCACAGGTTGGGAAAATTCCTCTGTATCGGATTTGATGCAAAATATTTTTTTTAATATTCAGCCTTCAGATATACCGTACTTCTGCACATTAATATATGTTTGGAATTTATTTAGATTCCGTATATGGGCAAATTTTAGACCTTTGTCCGAAATCCTATCTCATTGTCTGATAAAGGGGTCCCACTTAAATTGTAGATCCCTGTTCCTAGTGGGGTCTTTACCTTTTGGATTCTTCTTCCCCCTCTACATCCTCTCTGTCTTTTCTTTTCCTTTGGCTGAATTGGCCATTCCTGACTGGACCTCTGCAAATTATTTAACTTACCTTCACAGCTCTGATGGTGAGTGGGGTTCAGTACATCCTAATTAGCATTCAATCCCGCCCAGTCACACCTACAGGAAGAGTCCAATCCTCCCGAATCCCTCCTCACAGATCACAGCTTTATTCAAGAAGAAAATGCCTTCATACACAGCTTGTTCTGAACGCTAGTTGTGCTACTGCTGGGCAGGATTAAATGGCTCACAATTAGAATTCAGTCCTGCCCAGTTAAATATGCCAACCAGTGTGAACAGGGAGAGTCCCATGACTCAGCGGCAAGGATGTGGAATACCCTTCCACAGGCGGTGGTCTCAGCGAGGAGCATCGATCGTTTCAAAAAACTATTAGATAAGCACCTGTATGACCGCAACATACAGGGATTAATAATGTAATACTGACATATAATCACATGCATAGGTTGGACTTGATGGACTTGTGTCTTTTTTCAACCTCACCTACTATGTAACTATGTAACCCTACGAACCACCCACATCAACTCCAAAAAAATGGTATAAGTGACTCCCATAGTCTGCCCTGAAACAACAGAGGCTCAAAGGATCATGGGACATGTAGCATCAGGACTGGAAAAGGAAGGAAACAGGAAGTCAGAGAACTTAGAAATTCAGCCAAGAGGAATGACATCACAGACACAGAAACCTGCTGTGTACAGCCAAAGGAGGTAAGTTACACACAAACTAACAATGGGGTTGTGTGATACATTTACATGCAAAATGCATCTGTTGTTTTGGGGGGGAAAAGCTGGAGTTCCTCTTTAACCACTTCCTAACCAGACCAATTTTTAGCTTTCAGGGCTCTCACATTTTGAATGACAAATACAACACTGTACCCATACGAAATTTTTGTCCTTTTTTTTTTGTCCGTTTTTTCCACACAAATAGAGCTTTCTTTTGGTGGTATTTAACCACTTAAGGACAGGAAGGATTTACCTCCTTAATGACCTGGCCATTTTTTGCGATACGACACTGTGTCGCTTTAACTGACAATTGCGTGGTCGTTGTACCCAAACAAAATTGATGAACTTTTTTCCCACAGATAGAGCTTTCTTTTGGTGGTATTTGATTACCTCTGCGGTTTAAATTTTTTGTGCTATAAACAAAAAAGAGCGACAATTTTGAAAAAAAATCATTATTTTTTACTTTTTTCTATAATAAATATCCTCCAAAAAATATATAAAAAAACACATTTCTTCCTCAGTTTAGGCCAATATGTATTCTTCTACATATTTTTGGTAAAAAAAATCTCAATAAGCGTATAATGATTGGTTATAGCGTCTACAAAATAGGGGATATATTTATGGCATTTTTATTATTTTTTTTTTTTACTAGTAATGGAGGTGATCAGAGATTTTTAGTGGGACTACTACATTTCGACGGACAGATCGGAGACTTTTGACACTTTTTTGGGACCAGTGACATTTACCCTGTTTCCCCGAAAATAAGACCTAGCGTGATTGTCGGTGATGGCTGCAAAATAAGCCCTACCCCCCCAAATAAGCCCTAGTTAAAGTCCTTTAGGTCTTATTTTCAGGGTAGGGCTTATTTTTGGAGAAACAGGGTAGGGCTTATTTGGTGGTAGGGCTTATATTGCAGCCATCACTGACAATCACGCTAGGTCTTATTTTTGGGGAAACAGGGTATACAGCGTTCAGTGCTAAAAATATCACTGATTACTGTATAAATGACACTGGCAGAGAAGTGGTTAACACTCGTGGCGATCAAGGAGTTAAATGTGTTCCCTGGGAGGTGTTTCTAACTGTGAGAGGAGTGTAGTGACTGGAGGAGGAGAGAGATCGCTGTTCCTGATCACTAGAAACAGACATTCTCTCTCTATTCCACTGTCAAAATGGGGATCTGCTTGTTTGCGTTGACAGATCCCCGTTCTGGCTCTCTGCGCAGCGATCACGGGTGGCCAGCGGACATCGTGGCCGCCGGTGTTGCGTATCGGCTCCTGCGCCATGGGCATGCGTGTGACACTGTATCTATTGCACGAACCGACGTACAGCTACGGTGATTCGCGCAATAGAGCTAACCTGCCACAGTATAATGACAACGGCTGGTCGGGAAATGGTTAATCACCACTGAGTTTTTTATTTTTTGTGCTATAAATGAAAAAAGACCGAAAATTTTGGAAAAAACTGCATTTTTCTTTGTTTCTGTTATAAAATTTAGGAAGTTAGTAATTTTTACTAACCCAAATTAGCGTATATTATTTGGTCTGTGTGAAAGTTAGAGTGTATGCTATGATGCCAATCACTGAAAATTGATCAAACCTGATCACACCTGATGTACTCATGGCCTCATTTCTTGAGGCGCTTAAATGTCAGGAAAGTACAAATACCCCCCAAATGACCCCTTTTTGGAAAGTTGACATTCCAAGGTATTTAGTAAGAGTTATGTTGAATTTTTTGAAGTTGTATTTTTTTCCCACAGTTACGATTTTGTTTTCTTCTTTTTTTTTTTTCTTTTCACAAAATTGTCATAACAACATGTTATTTCTCACACACAGCATATGCATACTTCCAATTACACCCTAAAACACATTCTGCTACTCCTCCTGAGTATAGCGATACCCCACGTGTGAGACTTTTTCACAGCCTGGCCACATACAGACGCCCAACATGCAGGGAGCACCTCCAGGCATTCTAGGAACATAAATTACACATTTAATTTCTTGACTACCTCTAATGCCCCGTACACACGGTCGGATTTTCCTATGGAAAATGTGTGATAGGACCTTGTTGTCGGAAATTCTGACCGTGTGTAGGCTCCATCACACATTTTGCATCGGATTTTCCGACACACAAAGTTTGAGAGCAGGATATAAAATTTTCTGACAACAAAATCCGTTGCCGGAAATTCCGATCGTGTGTACACAAATCCGACGCACAAAGTGCCACGCATGCTCAGAATAAATAAAGAGATGAAAGCTATTGGCCACTGCCCCGTTTATAGTCCCGACGTACGTGTTTTACGTCACCGCGTTCAGAATGATCGGATTTTCCAACAACTTTGTGTGACCGTGTGTATGCAAGACAAGTTTGAGCCAACATTCGTCAGAAAAAATCCTAGAATTTCGTTGTCGGAATGTCCGAACAAAGTCCGACCGTGTGTATGGGGCATTACACTTTTGAAGGCCCTTGAGCACCAGGACAATGGAAACACCCAAAAAATGACCCCATTTTGGAAAGTAAACACCCAAACGTATAATCTATGAGGCATGATGAGTCTTTTGAACATCTCATTTTTTTCAACACGTTTTTGGATAATGTGGAAAGAAAATGAAAACGCATTTTTTTTTTTTTTTTTTTACACAAAGTTCATGTATAAGATATTTCTAACACATAGCATGTACATAGCAAAAATTGCACCCCAAAATATATGCTACTACTCCTCCGGAGTATGGGGATACCACATGTGGGAGACTTTTCCACGGCTAGGCCACATAATGAAGCCCAACATGCAGAGAGCACCATCAGGTGTTCTAGGGACATAAACGTAAAATCTAATTTGACTACCTATTACACTTTTGTGAGGCACTGTAGTGGCATGGATGTGACATGGATGAGCACTTGTGTGGTGTGGATGTGGCATGGATGAGAACTGATGTGGCATGGATGTGGCACAGATGAGCACTGATGTGGCATGGATGTGGCACAGATGAGCACTGATGTGGTATGGATGTGGCATGGATGTGGCACAGATGAGCACTGATGTGGTATGGGTGTGGCACAGATGAGCACTGATGTGGCACGGATGTGTACTGATGTGGCACAGATGAGCACTGGTGTGGCATAACTGGGCATTGATGAGCATGAATAAGGCATGGATGAGCATGAATAAGGCATTGCTGGGCATGTATAAGCATGGATGGGCATGGATTAGGCATGGCTGGGCATAGATGAGGCAAGGCTTGGCATGGATGAGCATGGATGAGGCATGGCGGGGAAAAGATGAGCATGGCTGGGCATGGATGAGCATGGCTGGGCATAGCTGAGCACGGCTGGGGACGTAGGGTTGCCACCTGTCCGATTTTTACCCAGACAGTCCAGATTTTGAATCCTGTGTTCGGTTTTCGGTCCATCTGAAAACTGGACAGACACATTATTAAAACTGGATTACTGCCTGAGGAGGAGAGGATGTGGCACCCCTAGTGGAGAGCGGTGGCAGGGCTGTGTTTCTGATAGGATGGATGCCTGGGCTTTGCAGCGAGGACTGGACCCGGACTGGCCAGCGCTAAAGCAGACTGAGGGGCCTCATAGGCTTGCCCTTCCTCCGCGCCTCAGCAGTGACTGCTTTCCCTGGACGGGAAGTGACAGGGAGTGCAGCGATGTGGTGCAGGAGGATGCTGTAATCACTTCCTTGGCTGGCAGCTCACACTGGTATGCCTGTGTAGAGGAGTTGGAGTGACTGATGAACAGCAGTAGTCGAGTCGTGAGGGTGACCTCCTGTCACAGCTTCTTCTGCTCCCAGAACAGGGAATTAGATGCCTTGAACCCTTCATCCAGATTACAATGGGTTGCAATCTGTGCACTTTTAAGAAGTGAGAGGAGCATTACAAACTGCTGTATGAAGTTTCCCAGGTGAGTGCTTGCTATGGGCTGGACACATCTGAACAAGGTCCAGAGGATTGTAACATTTAAAACCACACAGTACACTTGTATTAGATTGATTTGTGTCAGGATTTTTTTACCAAGTCAAGTAGCCATGTGCCAAGTGTTATTCATGGTAGCCAATCAAACTGTACCTTATATTGTCATCAGTTACATCTGATGGGCTTCTGTACTTGTGCATATAATCATAGCTTATCAGAGCCCATTCACACAGGGGCGACTTTGGATCCGACTTGAAGTCGCCCCTAGTCGCCTCAAGCCGCGCGACATGATAAAATCAATGTAAGTGAATGAGAGCCGTCTTAATGTACACTACTGAAGTCGCTTCAACTTCAGAAAAGGTTCCTGTACTACTTCAATCCGACTTCTAGGCGACTTGTACCCATTGATTTCAATGGAAGTCGCCTCCAAGTCGGATCACCGTTCATAGTGAGGCAACTTTACAGGAAGCTTTACATGAACTTTACAGGAACAAGAATGATGTCACAAGAGCTGATAAGCTCTGATTGGCCACTTGTAAGTTCCCTGTCCTGGAGGCGACTTCAAGTCACGTTGTAAGTCGCCCCAAGTCGCGCTATGATTCATACTCAAGTCGTGTCCAAGTTGCCTCCCAAAGTCGTGCTGGAAGTCATGTTGCCCCTGTGTGAATGGGCTCTTACTGTATATTCTGTATTGCTGTTTATTAAATAAGTCATTTTGGTGTTTGTAACTTTGCCAGGTTATGTGGCAACTGAATGCATTCTAAATGCTACAATAAATGCCTACAATTGTTGTAATATGCCTGCTTGCTGCTAAGCAGAATGGGGGGAGCAGTTGTGCATAGCAGTGTGCATAGTAACCAGTCAGCTTCTAGCTTCAGCTTGTTTGGTTAAGCTTTGGAAATGAAAGCTAGAAGCTAATCGGTTGCCATGCACAGCTGCTCCAGTCTTAGTAAATTCCCTTTAATGCATGTATTAATGAATATTCCAAGAATGGAAAGTGACAGTGAGCAGTGGATCTAATAGCTAATCATTAACAAGCTTGCTATCCATTTCTGGCACTTTGTGAATTGTGTATGCTTGTTAGTAGGCTGGAAGTTCATTCACAAAATACACCTCTATAGCTTGCAGATCCCACTGCAGTTTGAAGATGTTGGGTGCCTTTGTTTAATACTGTAATTGTCAGATACAATTATAGTTCCTAAGTATCAGCGCACGTTGTAAACATCCAAATATTGGCAGCAGCTGAAGAACCTCTGCAACCCCAGCAGAAGAAAGCATCAATCAATCAAAAAATCAGAGCTAAAAAGTCAATGTCCCTCACACCTAATTCACAAAGTGTCCTTCCAAAAGAGCTTCAAAGCTTTTTTTTTTTTTGCTTTAAAGTGCATTTGTTCTAAAACCGTCTATCTATTCTTGGATCTTTAATAATAATTTACTTGGCAGGATGATTGATCCTCCAAACTTCTCAAATGAGTCTTCCATACATCCTTGTTGAATACACTTTTTAAAATGCTGTGTATTATGCCCTCCCTGGAAAGGTCCTCCTCCCTCTCCTCTGAATTGGTATTAGGAATTCCCAAAAAGGAAAATCATACAAAAAAAAAAAAAAACAACGTCATACTACTTACATAAATGAGTTTTAGACGTGCATATCCCTTTAAACCCATTCACAATTCCACCACATGTGTTATGATCCACCACTTATTCCATGCACCTTACCAAATTGCAAAACTTGAAAAAAATGTTTTGATATTGTATTTTTAAGTAATGAATATAATAAAATGTATACAGTTGAGTGACTCAGGGAGGGCTGGTATGACTCAAAGACAGCATCCCTAAGACCTCTCCCTACTTCTAGAAACATACAGAAGATTCTAGGATGGGAGAGGAGGATCTGTCTGGAGTATTCATGAGGGCCTTGACCGGAGCCGGTGAAAGCATAAGGCAGATTAGGCGGCCGTCTGAGGGCGCCAGAATGTAGAGGTGCTAAAACCGGGGGCCCACCAAGATATGCTTATGCCAGCGCCAGCCTGGCTTACACAGAGTTTTACCTAGCTAAGAACAGGTCAGGCATTTCACAGCGATGGCCGGCACAGCCCAGGCTCTGTGAATGCAGTGAACTTCAGCCACTGCCTCTGCTTTATGCTATAAATTTCTGCTGCTGCTCTCCCTCCACCTTTCCGATTCACAGCACCTACTTCTCTCCCTGCAGTCCCCGCAATGAAAATCAATTTCCTCCCACCTGGGTGGTAGCTGAAGCACCTCCAGTCCAGCAGGGAGACCATCGCTGCTGAGCTGGAAGCTTGTGAGAGAAGGGAGAAGAGCCAGTGAGACCAGGGGGAGAGGCCAGCGGACACGGGATCGGGAATGGAACTGAGAGATCCTGCAGCCTCAGTGGAAGGAAGGGCAAAGTGCTTCATTACCCACCTGTGTGACTGTCTGATTATACAGCCCTCTGTGCTGACATGTACAGCATGGGGACAGAGAAGGAGAGATGCACACATAAAGACATAATGGGGACATAGAAGGGTGCATAGGGACAGGGGAAGAGACATGGATCCGGACAGAAGAGGACATGGGAACATAGCAAAGGAGATGGGGGCAAAACAGAACACTTGGTGAGAGGTGGACAGGGCAATGGAGATAAGAACAGAGTAGGGGACATGGGGAATGGGGCAGTTACATAACTCCCAACTGTCCCTGATTTCGAGGGACTGTCCCTGATTTGCAGAAATCTCCCTCTGTCCCTCATTCCTCCTCATTTGTCCCTCATTTTGGTCTGATCCTCATAGTTGTATATAAAATGCACTTTTTATGTTTCAAAAAGTGTTTCCCAGTGCTAAACCTTCCATCCAAATTCTAAATTGCTGCATTTGTAAATTTTTAAAGTCAATATAAAGTAATAGTAGTGGTAAAAAAAAAAAGCTCTTGTGGATTTAATTAACCTTTTTTTTTTGGGTTAATTCTCCGTTAAGGGGGTGTGGCAGGGGGTGTGTCCTATGCCTACATACGTTTGCTAGTAGGTGTCCCTCATTCCCATCTCAAAATGTTGGGAGGTATGCAGTTAGAACAGTAAACATGTGGACAGTCACAGTCTGGGTTACTAAAACCCAGATGGCTAGTTACAGACCGTTTGTAAAAAAAAAACAGGGCACTTTTCTCCTGTCCTTAAATATCGACAGGAGAAAAGCACCCATAAATTTTGCGGATTTTCCTGGGCCCTTTTCTACACATGTGCAGTTCCAGAGCCAGCTGATTATTTGATAGCTGAGCTCAGCCTAACTCAGGCACAGCCGAGTGGGTATTGGCTGCCACCTTAGAGCACCATAAAGGATAGATCCCAGATGTCTCATAAAGAGTACCTGTCACTGATATGCTATTACATAGGGGGCTATTGGTTCCCTATGTAATTGCAATAAAGTCCTGTAAAAAAAAGAAGTTTTAAACATTTAAAGAGACACAAAACAAATGAAAAAAAAAAGAATTTTAGAGCCCCCCCCCTCCCCCCACACACAAAAACACATGTTGGGTTAACCTACATAGGAAAACAGCAATTGACCTACACATATTAGCTAGTACCACCAGTAATACTTGAGGTCTCCCTGCAGTTAGCATAGTGCTGCATATGTATCAGAGCTCCAGCCTAGCTCTAAACTGTAGACCTGTGGGCGAAGTGTTGCCTATAAAAAAAATATAGGATATCGTTTTTCACCGCAATTTTAAGGTTTGACCTAGGTATCTATTTACTGAGTACAGCCTCATCTTTTATATTTTACAAAAAAATTGGGCTAGAATATATATTTATAGTTTGTGGCCAAAAAATGACTTTAGTGTATTTACTGAGAGCTAGTGTTTCATAAACCGTTGCAATAATATCATGTAACATAAAAAAAATGGAACTGCTAATATTTTATTCTCTAGAGTGTCATATGTACATATAGGTAAGCCTAAAAGATGCACCTTTGCCTGAGTAGACAAAAATCCTTGCACTTCGCCTGGCCCTGACCAATCCCCAACAGATGGGTTGGCAGGGGGCAGGCCCCCTCAAATACTCAGGGTCAGCCCAGCTTGGGTAGTGGAGTTTCGGGTGGAAGATGGAGATGGCGTGTTAGGCTGTCGGAGGCTTTTGAGAGTAACCCCCTAGTTTTGAGGGGGTAAATTTAAGCCTGGGCTCAGGTGCGGAAGGGACCCCTCTTCAAGACACACAGGGGGAGCCTGACCAGGAGGCACAGGCTCCCCCTGTGCCTCCTGGACAGCAAGGACAGCAAGAGAACACTACCGAGCAAATCTTCAGAGAAGAAGACAGCCAGGAGGGCTGGTGAGTGTTACAGTCAGAGGACTGAAAGGCATGCCTGAAGGGACTGGGTGCAAGCAGTCTTGGATGGATGCAGAGTAGGGTTGCCACCTGTCCAGTTTTGACCCGGACAGTCCAGGTTTTGAATGATGTGCCCCGGTATCCCTCTGCCTGAGACCTGGACACCAGTGCCGCCGACAGGGGGTACCACCGGGCCTCCTGTAGGGGCTCCAGCACACAGGGGGACCTTGATAGCAGGGGGATTGGATCGGCGGTGCGGGGGGCAATTACAGAGGAAACAAAAGGGAAGGGAGAGAGACGGACTAGGTAGGTGCTGGTACAGTAGTTTTTCCTAAATTAAATGTTTAAAACATTTTTTTTTTAAATCTTACAGTGTATACTACAAAAAATAAACATGCCGTGCGCCGCTAAAGTGTTCGAGTTTGGCTTGAAGAAAAGGTGGCAACCATAATGCAGAGTCAGTCTGGGAGGACTGTGTAGTTTTAGCCAGGCAGGCTAGTGAAAGGGGCAGCTGCAGCCAGGCAGGCTGGCAGTACCTGAAGAGATGGTACTAGGATCAGTAGCCACAGGAATAGGACAGCTAAGCACTGGGACTTCTTTCCTGCTACACTACCAAAGGGGCTCATGGTCCCTGCCTGCAAAGGGCATCTGCTACAGATCTAATTGAGTCTTTGCTGGATCATCCTTACAGTGCTAGCTAGTACTGGGAGATGTAGTTCTACAAGCAAGATTGTGCTGGAGGTGGAAGAGGGGAAGTGTATATACTGCGTGTATATAGTTGTGTCCCTGAAGAATTCTTTCTGTGCTGATCAAGTGGACATCCCATAATACCCTATTCCCTATCAAAGTTCAACTCCCCTAATAAAATTTAAAAAAAAACATAGCGACAAGGACTGATTCCTGACTCCAGCGTGTGTAGAAAATGTGTGTGCCTGGCTGTGCAGGGTGGGAGATACCCATACTCACCAGTGGCTCCTGCAGCGGTAGCGCTACATTCATATAAATCCACTTTAAACTTACAGATGATAACAGATAATCAGAACCTCTCTGTAATACAAGATCCTCACGTGTATTATGGATTTAGGCTGGTAACACAAAGCCTTGTAGATTTTACATTATGCTTCAGATCAATCTGGAAAGTTTAATTTGGCATGAGACTTAAAAGTTGGAGCGTTTTGTACGGCTGCAGCTGTGAGACGTGTTGCTGACTGTGGAATGTTCTGTCTGCAAATGACATAGAGGTGCCTGTGATTGCACCATGTAGGCTATTCCAGGCAGGTACCAATCTGGCGGCAGAACAGGCTGTATCTGAATGATACTTGGCTTCAATGATCCACGGCCTGTGATAATGCTGCATACATCTCCCTGTTTGGCAGATAAAAAGGCGAAGGGCATACTGGCTGGAAAGGCCGCCTTTGTTGGGATCAGCACACACTAGTAGAGGGAGATAGAATATCTCCTATGTATGTGACACGGCAGAAAGTGTTTGAACTTCTTCCTTCTTTTAGTAGTGTGATATTGCAGCATCATGTATAGTGGCCTATTTTATTTCTTCTGACCTTAGCAGAAACTTGGTGTCTCATGTAAAATTATGTCAGTACTGTTTACTCAGTTACCCTCAGTCTAGAAGTACCTACCATATGTGGCAGCTACATGGCAAATTAAAGTGCACATAAAGCCAAACTTTTTTTTTTCTTTTTTTTTTTTTAATGGATAAAGTAGTGAAGCCTCTGTCTATTTTTATTTTTTTATGTCTGTGTGCCATTGGGGAGATTTCCTATTTACTTTTTGTCCTGGAGACACACCAGAATGTGAAAGAATACAAAATTCCCCTCTTAAACAGATGTCAATGGAACAGGTGACCCGGTTGAAAGATTTAAGATTAAGATTTAAGATCAACTTGAGTGCAACCAGCCTGTCAGATTTTTTGCATTCGATTACTGCCAGCGGCTATTGTCGCTCATGCCACGCACACACGAGCGGACTTTCTGGCAGACTTGGTCTGGCGGACCGGACTCCGTCGGACAATTCGATCGTGTGTGGGCTCCAGCGGACTTTTTTTTTCCCGAAAGTCCGACGGACCTAGAAATAAAACATGTTTCAAATCTTTCCGACGGACTCGAGTCTGGTCGAAAAATCCGCTCGTCTGTATGCTAGTCTGACGGACTAAAACCGAAGCTAGGGCAGCTATTGGCTACTGGCTATCAACTTCCTTATTTTAGTCCGGTCGTACGTCATCACGTACGAATCAGTCGGACTTTGGTGTGATCGTGTGTGGGCAAGTCCGTTCGTTAGGAAAGTCCGTCGGAAGTCCACTGAAAGTCCGTCGGATAGACCGTCGAACCAGTCCGGTCAAAAAGTCCGCTCGTGTGTACGCGGCATAACAGTAATAATTGTATTCTTCCACCAGGGAAGACTCCCCCACAATACTAGTGCTGCTAGGCAGAAGTGCTAATCACTTAGCCACTGTGCTGCCCAATGTCTAATAATGATTAATTCTGGGAAGATCTGTATTTAGATTCTATTACTTCCCTCAATACAGAGATTCTATATGTTTTTAGGAGTGATTACTTGCTCGTTATCAGTGCAAATTGTAGAACACAAGCCAGTCAACATTTTATTTCTCTAACTGGCAGGTAAACAACAGAATTTTTTCAAAGAAAATGGTTTTTAACCTGCTCTTTTTTTTTTTTTTTTTGCATTTTCCCTGTAAAATCCCCAAGAAACTAAAATTCCTCTGTAGCCTGGTTGGCAGCCTTTCAAGGAGCAGGATCTGCACCACCCAGGCACCTCCTGCTATTCCCTAGCCTGTTCCCTTGTCTCCTGCTGCAAGATTGGACTCTGTGTCTGGGAGAAGCAGAAGAAGAGAGGACTCATTGGCTGCTAGCACGGCTGGACTGTTAGCCATGCCCTTGGAATATGGGGCAGGGTGGGCGAAGGGGCTACTGGGGAAGGCATAGTTGCCAACAGTCCCGATTTTCCCGGGACAATCCCGATTTTGGGACCCTCGTCCCGATTGGAGAGTGTCCCGAATCGGGATTTTCCATAAGGAAAATCGGGAATGTTGTTTTTTTTTTTTTTTTTGGAGCAGCGGGCTCCAGCAAAATGGCGGCCGGCGCCGCCGCTCTAGCTGCCTCTAGTGTTGAGTGGAGAGGGGAAGGGGGCTCAATCCGTGCAGCCAATGAAGCGGCTTCTTTGGCTGCACGGCCCCTCCCCTCTCCACTGAAGCGAGCAGTTCCCCAGCCCCGTACTGCACAAGCGCTGCGCCTGCGCAGTACAGGGGGTCCGCCATTGCCCAGGGGAACTTTCTCGGCAGAACACCGGCCGCTCCTCCACTGAGTGGGGGCCGGGCTGCATTGAGGGGGGGAGGCTGCACTAACTGAGGGAGGGCTGCACTGAGGGGGGGCTGCACTGAAGGGGGCTGCACTAACTGAGGGGGGGAGGCTGCACTAACTGGGGGGGGCTGCACTGAGGGGGGGCTGCACTAACTGAGGGGGGGCTGCACTGAGGGGGGCTGCACTAACTGAGGGGGGCTGCACTAACTGAGGGGGGGCTGCACTAACTGAGGGGGGGCTGCACTGAGGGGGGGAGGCTGCACTAACTGGGGGGGCTGCACTGAGGGGGGGCTGCACTAACTGAGGGGGGCTGCACTGAGGGGAGGCTGCACTGAGGGGGGCTGCACTAACTGAGGGGGGGCTGCACTAACTGAGGGGGGGCTGCACTGAGGGGGGGAGGCTGCACTAACTGAGGGGGGCTGCACTGAGGGGAGGCTGCACTGAGGGGGGCTGCACTAACTGAGGGGGGGCTGCACTAACTGAGGGGGGGCTGCACTGAGGGGGGGAGGCTGCACTAACTGGGGGGGCTGCACTGAGGGGGGAGGCTGCACTAACTGAGGGGGGCTGCACTGAGGGGGGGCTGCACTGAGGGGGGGCTGCATTAACTGAGGGGGGGCTGCATTAACTGAGGGGGGGCTGCACTAACTGAGGGGGGGCTGCACTGAGGGGGGGCTGCACTAACTGAGGGGGGGCTGCACTAACTGAGGGGGGGCTGCACTGGCGGGGGCACCTGATGCAAGGACAGACTCTGGCGGGGGCACCTGATGCAAGGACAGACTCTGGCGGGGGCACCTGATGCAAGGACAGACTCTGGCGGGGGCACCTGATGCAAGGACAGACTCTGCCGGGGGCACCTGATGCAAGGACAGACTCTGCTGGTGGCAGGCGACGTGGCTAGTGACACGCTCAGGGATCCCACTGATTCAGCATTATGGTGAGTTGAATGATTTAATTTTATATTACAATGTAATAATAGAAATAATGCGCTTCAATGATCCTGACACCATAACAACCATGGTGCCAGGATGATTGAAGCGTTAACACCAGGTGTTTGGAGTATCTTCATCTGCTGATTGTTAAACTTTCTAGAATACACATATTTCTATTGTTGTGTAGGACCTGGGGCTGCTGTCCCGTCATTCCTCTCTCCCCCTCTCCCTCTCCCCCTTTCCCTCTCCCTCTCCCCCTTTCCCTCTCCCTCTCCATCCCTCATTCATCTCAGACTCTAACCACACCCTCTTGAGCCACGCCAATTTAAGCCACGTCCACTTTCATGCAAGCCACACCCACTTTTCATGCAGGTCACGCCCACTTTCCGCATAAGCCACGCCCACTTTCCGCGTAAGCCACGCCCATTTTTCGCAGCGGCGCGCTTCGCGCGCCGCAACTACTATTTTTACTAGACCACGCCTACAAACGAATGCCCCACCTCCTAATTATTGATCGGCTCCGCCTACAGCCAAAAAAGTGTCCCACATATTTTTTTTTTTCAATGTTGGCAACTATGGGAAGGTAGTTTCCTGGATGGGGCTGAGTTGTGGAGGGCAGTGTGGACTACATCTCCCAGAGGGCCTGGGATAAGAGAGGAGGCTGATCTGCCCTTACTAGAGAGGGATTCAGAGAAAGGAGCCATGAGGCTGCAGTGATGAGCAGCGCTTTGTGCTGGGAGGTGAGGCAGAGAGGCTGCTGCAGGAGAGACTGGCTGTCAGGAGCTGTAGTGTGTGGCCAGAGGGACAGAGCAGCACAGCTGGGTGAGACTGCTAACTCCAAAAGAGAGAAAGACTGGCTCTGGGGTGCTACTGTGGCAGAGCAATATAGGGCAGAGCCACAAACAAACAGGAAGCCAGAACCATGGAGAGAACATAGAGCTCCAGAGAGGGAAAGGGCCTCTAATTCAGCCAATGCCAGTTTGAGAAGACAGTATATGTGGTTGGCAAAACCTCTCTCCTGACCTCTAGGGTACTGCCAGGGATTGGAGTTTGTGGTGAGAGGACTCTTGGCTAGCAATGTTCTTTGACTTAGCTGCCTCTGAAAGACCTTGTTGTCACACAGGGATGGCCCAAGACTTTTTTTGGAGCTTCTTGCCCAACCTGGGAATATAAATGCTTCATATAGAGAGTGCTCCAACAAGAAATTTAGAGCCCCAATGCTGGAAGACTGTATTTAGAACTCTACTGCTCAGTGGCATTGATGGGGCCTTAAAGTAATAGATAGGCCATATCTCATAATTGTATTCAGTTCTCATTGGTTATAGCACTTCTATGCTCTTTGATACATACTGTTTAACCAAACGTTTCCCCTGCAGGGATTTTGTTTGGTAATAAAGCTCACATTATGCTACAGGTGTGTCTGTGAATTTGGGTTCAGTTAGGGCCGGTTTAAACCTAACTGCATTCTGAATCACACAGGAAGACGGTCAGCCTTCCTGTGCAATTCAGTGTGGTGTAATTTTTAGCCTATTTATCTGAGTGGCCTGAAAAAGCACTGGATCGCACCAAAAGTAGTGCATGCTCTACTTTTAAAAATGCACTGCAACTGGATCAAATGGTACCACAGTATCATGTGATCTGTTGCAGGCAAACACACTGTGTTTGGGGTGTTGTTAGGAATACATTGATAGATCGCACAACCAGTACGTTTTGAATGTGGTGTAGGAAATGTGCACAGAACACAAGTTTCCTCCTGCACAGCGTTCTGGTGTGAATGGGCCCCTAGGATAGGTCCCCACTTAAGGACCACTATCCAGTGGCTCCTTAAGGGTTACTGGTACACCTGTAAATGAATGCAATGGCATTCTTGTCACATAATACAATAGTTTAAGCTCATTTACACTTACTTCATAAATCAGAAGAAAGCCCAGTGACAGCCCAAATATTGCTCTGCCACCAGTCACACAAGTAGAATTTTATTGATTGTACATTGGTACTGATTCTTTTGTTGCTTTGTTTAGGTGTGAATTTATCAAAGTTAAAGTTACTTACCCTTAAACACAACTCAATCCCTAAACCTTAGGGCAAATTTGTACTCTCAGAATGTTAATTTACTATTTTATTATACTGCTACCAGCACTAACAGTACTATTTCCACAAACACCAGAATGTCCATAAGCAAATAAACTGATTTGAATTTAAACACCTTAAAAAAGAATTGCGGAAAGGGAAAAAAAAAAAAATCATACCTAGATGGCTTCAACATTGATCTGAGATGCAGCTGCCCGCCGCTGCCTCTTTACTGATGTAGCACCCTCTAGTGTAGAGTGCTAGGTAATGTACATATTGTACATAATGTACATTTTTGTAGTGTAGGTAAATTTAGGCTTGGCTGGCAGCCAAGCTTTGTTTTGAATCTGGGTCAGGGTGAGTGACTCAGGGAGGCGAAACGACTTATCAGGCAGCACCTCTGTTAACTCCTCCTACTTGCAGGAACTTTGGAGAAACTTCCAGAAGTCTGGAAGGGAAGTTAGGAGGAGCTCCCTGGGGAATTGATGAGGGCCTTAGCCAATCCCTGGCCAAATGTGCTGGCAGGGGGAGGGCACCTCTTAAATACTCTAAGTCAGCCCAGCAAGGGGAGTGTGTGAGTTCTGGTGGAAACTGGAGATGGAGTGCTAAGGTGGCTGTCGGAGGCTGTTGAGGGTAGCCCCCTAATCTGGGGGTGAGACCTCAGGCCTGGGACTCAGGTGCTGGAGGGATCCTCTGAAGACACAATGAGGAGTCCTATCCAGAGGCATGGGCACAAGAGTGAGGACAGCAGGAGCCAGCGAGCACATCCAGGAGATCTCCAGGGAGAAGGCAGCTGGGTGGCTGGTGAGTGAGACAGTCAGGGAGGACTAAGGAGTGGCAGTCTGGGATGGCTGTAGAATCAATCTGGGAGGACTGTGGAAGATTAGCCAGGAGGGCCAGTGAAAGTGACAGCTGCAGCTAGGTGGGCTGGCAGTGCCTGAAGAGGTGGTGCTGGGATCAGTAGCCACAGGAAGGTAGCTGGACACTGGGACTTTTCTACACTCCAAAGGGGCCCATGGGCCAGTAATGGGCTTTTGCTGGATCTGACAGAGTGCCCTGTCAGATCCCACCTAAACAGTGTTCCAGCTGGGCCTAATTGATTCTGCAAGAAAGTAATATATAGTATTAGTATATAGTGAATGTATATAGTTAAGCATCCCTGAAAAGAATTTTTTCAAGTCATGTGGGCATTCCATAATACCCCTATACCCATCCAAGTTATTAACCCCTTAATAAAAAACAAAACAAAGCTGCATGAACTGTTTCCTGTCTCAGTGACCCTGTGGAAAATTTGATGTGCCTGACTGTGCAGGGTGGGGGATCTCTAATCGCCAGCGGCTCCTACGGGGGGTGCGCTACACTGAGAACTGAATGATCAAGGCCTGCTGATTGCTCAATTCTCGGTCTTCAGTGAGGAGAGAGCAGGTGACCGTCAGTAACCGCTCTGTGCACTGCCTCTCCAGCACCGGGCTATGGAGGGGATGGGAGCGGCTGGCTCAAGATCTCAGCGACATTATTTTCAGGAGCCCTGCAGAGCCTGGACCAGCTCTGTGACGTCAGCTGACAGTGGCTTTTAGCCCGCTGTCAGCTGAATGCAGGGCACGGGAATTTAGAACGAAGTGCACTCCTGTGACCCACAGAAGATATAGGGCCAAAAGAACTTTGGCCATACTTCTCTTTTAAGTTCCTTTGACACAGGTCATGTTTGATCCAAGCATTGGGATCTGTGAGGAGATCCTTATCTGAAACAGAGCAGTATGTAACAGATGTAACTTTTGTGACATCCAAGTCTCTTCAGTTTTTCGCTGCATTTTAACACAGGGTTTCCTGGGCCTATGAAAAAAAAAAAACAGAAAAGAACATAGACCTTTTAATTTTTTTCTGTACCTGGATGAGGTAATTGGATGTAAACCGATGCACATTTATGTTCGCTGTTCGGGGCATAAATCTCTGAACACACAGCCCTAAATACAAGTACCACTCAATTCAGTGTCTGGGCCAACCCAGCCGCCAAATACTTCGGCCTGTCAAAGATATTGATAGGTTGCTGGAAGAGCGGGGCTGGACGCTGCAGCTGTGCAGGATTTGACCCACATGGGCCAAACTGCTAACATGCATGTAACTTTTTGAGTTCTGTCAGCACTCAGGCTTTCCCCCCCCCCTGCAGCAGGCTCCCACTGTAGAGAGAGCAAGATAGTGAGATCTAAGCATTAGTCAGCTCAAATATACAAAGACCTGTGCACACAGAGGTAGATAAGTGGCCTGATGTGAACCTACTGTACGTATGGAGGCTTTATTCTACCCAAAGCTCTATAAAACCTCTGGGCTCTAAGACCCACTATAGAATGTAAGGATAAGTTCACCCTTAGGTGTGTTTTTAGGGTGGAACATGTAACATGTCCCCGCTCCTGCAGCTCTCCCCCCGATCCCAACCTTCCCTGTGACAGCGGGCTGCAGATCTTGTCCCTGTAGCCACTGTCACAATTTGAAAAGAGCGCAGCTATGCGGGGCTCAGTTCAAATGGCAGTGTCATTCATTCACAGAGTTCTGTGAATGAATAGACTACAAGTACCGACAGCCTTTGCAGGCTCTGGTGAGCATCCTCGTAGTTAATTGATCCTTCCTGGACTGCCTGCCCATATCGGAGGTACAGACAGACAGCTATACTGAAAATTCGGCAGGAGCCTGACATTGCACTCACTATCTGCCGATCTGCCTTGACTAAATTTAGGGGAAAAACTGCTCTTCTAGAGGGTGTATTTCTGAGAGGGATTGCTTCTGGCTACCAGGTGACATAGTCAAAGACTACCAATATGTGCTGGTGCCCCCTGGCAGACTTCAGAAGTGGCCCAACCATAGCCATAGAAACCCTTTAAACAGGGACATCAATTATAGGCAAGGATACCGGCAGATTTTGAAAATGTGGTTGAGGTGCATTTCAGTAATTTGACATTAAGGGCAAGATTTACAATGCTCCTCAATTTCTTTGAAATAATGGGCCAGAAAAAAAAAATTCAATCCATTCCTATGTTTTTTTGTTATTTTGTTTTACTTCTAAATCAGTAAACAATACAGTACATGAGAAACTACCAGCATCTCCAACGTTTACATTGGTTTCTTCTTTACATGATACAGTAATTCATCTTAGGCCATGTTCACATAGCTGCAGTTTGACCACAGCGTGGCTGTATGTGCAGTTTAGATGTGTTTTACAGACATTTTTAGCTGCAGTCCTATTGACTTTTATTAGGTTGTGCCTTTTTGCTGCATTTTCTAAAAGATGTGACATGCAATATCCCCTATAAATTCAGGCAAAATGACATCATTCGTTTTAGACACATTTTCGGAGCTGGTTACCATTTTGTTTACCCCACAATTACCAAAACAGGGGAAAGTTACAGCCCAGTATTACACTGTGTAGCAAGTTCTAAACTGCGCCCATGACATGCTTTACAGTTCCACTAGGTGTCTCCACCCAAAGCACCACAGGAGGGTAGTCTGAGCCAAGTCTAATAATGCCTCCACCGGGTGCCCTTCTATTGTATTAGAACATATCTACAATTCAGTCTTACTTTCTAGGTTTGCAATATGAAGGCGTGTCAGGTCACCTTGAGGCTAGGTGACAGATACACACCGTTGGGATCAGGAGTGCACCGCAAGGTAGTGGACCCTATGGCTGACTGCTGCGGATGGGAGTCAGGGTGGTAAGGAAGGCAGGGCTGCTGGAACATCAATACGGATCCCACCGGGGTTAGAGCATAAGATTCCCTAGGGAGCAGAGTCTAAGAGCCAGCAGGTGTTCACCAGTGCCTCTAGTGGTGAGGATGGACTGGGCTCCAACTGGCTCCAAGTTGCGACCCCCAGGGTCCCCCAGCTCACACCCGCAGTAGGCAACAGGAGGATAGGGATAGTAAGGGAATAAGCCAAGGTCGGGGCCACAAGCAGACAAGGACAACAGAGTTCACGCCAAAGGTTCAGGGTCACAGGCAAACAGGGATAGTGGGGGACACGCCAAAAGGTCAGGGTCACGAGCAGACAGGAATAGTTGAGAACACGCCAAGGTCGGTGACAGAAACAAACGTAGAGCACACGGCAGGCAGGAAACAGGAAGCCAAACACACAAAGGTTGATCAGCAGGGCTGGCCTGCAGTGCAGAGGTTAATATACAGTTCTCCGATAGGAGCTGGGGTGGAGCCATGCTAGAGGAGAGATTATAAAAGCAGTCAGGTGAGAGTCAGCTGGTCTCTAGAGATGAACACATGGAGACAGGTAAGCTGACAGACAAAACTCTATTGCATAACCATAACAAGGCGATTTATTAAAAACACAAATAGAACACACAGTTAAAATTGCACTCACAAAATCAGGGAAGAGATCAAGCAGTGTAATTATGTGTCTGTTATACAGCCATATTGACATATGCCTCCCAATGTCAGATTAAATAGGCTCATGTAATATAGGGGCAATTGGCAGCCACATGTTCCAGTTCTAGGCACTACCAGCATCTATTATGCCTTGTTTCTCTCTTGGAAAAGATGCCTTAGGAGCCTGGGATAAAAAGAAACAGGATTTAGGATTGGGGGGAGGGGGATTTGTGCTAGGAGGGGGGGGGATTTGTACTAGGAGGGGTGATTTTAGGGGGTGATTTGTGCTATAGCAGAGGGGATTTGGGAATTTACAACCTACTGACCACTTAAATCTGCCTTGCAAACTACATTTTAGGGCTTTTTCACACCGGATGCAGTGCAGTAAGGCATGTGAAATTATGCATTTGCCTGCACCACAGAAAAATGTGTTTCCTTTTGTAGTTGTGTGCAGGTGCTATTAATTCCTAATGACACCCCCATACAGGAATCAAATGCATGTATGTTTGCGGCCGATTAAACGCATGGTAACGCAGTACCATGCATTTTGGTGGGGCTCACTGATACAGAGCAAGTGAAACCCCAGTGGAGCAGCTACTCGGCACAGCATCACAGCGATCATTGTGGTAGTGCTGACTACTACAGTGATAGTCAGCTTCCATGGCGGTCCCTCAGGTATGAGATATGCATACTTACATTGGTCCAAGTGTACAATTAAGATCATATCTGAAGTTCTGCTTTAACCGAGGAAAGTTTTCACCTGACATGTAAGGAGTGTGAGCTTTTTGGTTGAAGCTTTTTTTTCACATGTTCAATTACATATTGTTTACATTTTAAATGATGCTTTGCAAATTGCAATTTGAAAATCTAAAGTCTGCTTACAATAATGCTCAATGACTCTGCATTCAAGCACCCAATCATATGGAGCATAGGTTTCTTTTTTTTTAATTCTGTGTTTGACTACATACTCAATATGCAATATAAAAAATACTCTTTTGTAAATCACTTTTATTTGCGTCTTCCAGTGTAATTTGCAAAGTGAACACTAGGTGGCAAAACAAGCCAATAAGCCGCTATCCTTTGAAAGTATACCCATCTATGACCATTACAGGAAAAACACAATGGAAAAACTGATTTCTCTTGGAATTTTAAAACTGGACCCTGACAGCATTACAAAGTAAAGATATGACTGTTGTTTTAACAGATGACAGTATTTTTAAATAGGATTTCGATATCATGGTGGGTCTTACATGTTTTTTTTTTCCTTCTTCTTTAAACTTACGATTGTGGGACGTTAAAAAGGCGTGGTTGAGCCGTGTTTTTGGTGCTCCCCCTCTGCTCCCGCTTAGCTGCAAAGTCAGTGGACAGGGGTATTTGCATGCGGCAGTCATAATGCTTTGTTTCACGCCCGTGAAAAAAAGTATCTCTCCTGGCGTGTTTGGCTGCCAGT
Organism: Aquarana catesbeiana; assembly: GCF_042186555.1. Taxonomy (NCBI): domain Eukaryota; kingdom Metazoa; phylum Chordata; class Amphibia; order Anura; family Ranidae; genus Aquarana; species Aquarana catesbeiana. The sequence goes on from NC_133326.1 coordinate 350,463,344, forward strand.
GAGCACGCTAAACCTGACCCATTATAGGAAATAGAGAAGCACCACACATGCCTCTTACCGCCTGTCAAACTCCTCTGAAAAGGAATCCAAATGTGGATCACTTTTTAAAAGCATGGAACTTCAAATGCAAGTCTACACTTAGCCTTTCTGAGTCTGCAATTCGTTTTGCAGGGTTGCATGTTTGTGATTTGTTGGTCAGCGAAGGGAACTGTTAAAGATATAGTCGATTACAGTGGAAACCCTTCTGTGGACCCTTGCAGCCCATAGTCCTCTTAGCTGCCTTAGGTCTGGTCAGAAAATTTGAGAATGAATAAAGGTTTCCTATGAGTTAGAGAAATAGCTGGTTTGTGACATAGTTACATTGATAAGCTGTGTTGTTTACCTGGTAAAGAAATAAAGTACTTTTGGAGTCCATTTAGGTGCATAAGTCCTTTAAACCCTTTTACCTAATCACTTAAAAAAATATGTGCAATGATAGGTTTGTTTTATCTTAGATGTGCAAACATGCTCAGAAATGTATAACACTTACTGATTTGTATCTCCTTTCTTCCTGAAACTGCTTTCATTCTATTCTCTCGCTAGAAGGTTGACCCATGTTTGTTCAGGTATCATGCAGCTCAGAACTTTGTGATAGATTTTTACACTGTTCAGTCATAGAATGAGTGACAGCCTTGGAGAGCTGAGCTGTGTGAAACATGTACATGAGCACCCCCCCAAAAAAAATGATAGCTAGGTTAGGTACTGTAAATTTCGATTTTGTGGCTTTCCTGTGATCAGTAGAGCAGCTTACTTTGGGCTGCTCTGGGCTCTGCAGGCTGCAGGTTTAATTGCTTCCCCTTGTCTTCTGGAGACTTCCAGAATATGGTGGGTGGGAGAGTTAAATAAGCAGCCTGAACACCTGGGAGTGTCCAGAAGGTGGCTGGGTGAGTGCATAAATAGTCTGGAGTGGAAGACATCAGGGTTCTTTTCCAGGGACAGAGGCCGACTGAAGATTATTGTACTCATTGAGGTTACAGCTGTGCAGAGCTTTGGGGGGGGGGGTCGGCTATTTTTCTACAAATTCTTTAACGCTAAGAGGGGGGTTTTACGTGGAGGGAGGTATCCAAGTACCCGGGGACACTGAGTACAGACCTGAGTAAAGGATCCTAGTGACTATTGCTGCTGTTAAGCCCTGGTGCACTGATACTAATGCCCCGTACACACGGTCGGATTTTCCGATGGAAAATGTGTGATAGGACCTTGTTGTCGGAAATTCTGACCGTGTGTAGGCTCCATCACACCTTTTCCATCGGATTTTCCGACACACAAAGTTTTAGAGCAGGATATAAAATTTTCCGACAACAAAATCCGTTGTCGGAAATTCCGATCGTGTGTACACAAATCCGACGGACAAAGTGCCACGCATGCTCAGAATAAATAAAGGGATGAAAGCTATTGGCCACTGCCCCGTTTATAGTCCCGACGTACGTGTTTTACGTCACCGCGTTTAGAACGATTGGATTTTCCGACAACTTTGTGTGACCGTGTGTATGCAAGACAAGTTTGAGCCAACATCCGTCGGAAAAAATCCTAGGATTTTGTTGTCGGAATGTCCGAACCAAGTCCGACCGTGTGTACGGGGCATTAGGCTTGCCTGGCCTGGAACATTACTTATGATGGCTCAGTGCTGCCCATGCTGTCTTATTGCTGAAGGGACTGTTCTAGTAAGTAGCTGCAAAGAGAATAGTGTCCTCCCATTACTGTTCACAGTTTGGAGTTTCCCACAGCTTCCTTAGACCTCATCCAAATTATTCTGCAATAAACTTCAAAAAAGGCAACCTGTAGACTGAACCAGAAGAGTGAATGTTGCTGTTTGCCTGGCTGCCGCTACACTAGTGAGGAATGAACCCGGGACAAAATCAGTGGCCTTTGTGGGGGTTATGGCTACATACACCAGAATATAAAAGCTATGGTGTAGGTACTGGGATTACAGTTGCATTGAATTTCATATGTACTGTATGTATTCATGTCTTGATGCTGACAACTGATGGCAATTCAGTGTGTCTACAACATGTTATTTTTACAGTTGTTAATGGTATAATCCAGTTTCCCAATATGCTGGGGCTAGTTAGTTTAGTCCTTAGCAATGCCTTCATACCAGGCATAAGTCTGAGAAGATCGTTGTCTGTTTACACTTCAAATGACTGGAAAACTTCTCATGTACTGCATTTTAACAAGTAAAACTACATTGGATTAAACTGCTGTGTCTTTTTGGAGAGTCAAGCTGTCTGCTGAGATCACTATTTCAGCAGGTGACCATACTGGCTAGATGGACTGAGGTCTAAAGGAGGTATGTTAATACATACAGCGTTGTTTGAAACAGAAGAACTGTAGTAGAAAACATGTTTGATTTGCCGCCTCTGTCCCCATTGGAGAAATTTCTCAACACTTCCTGTCCCACTGACCCCCCTGCCATTAGGACAGGACGAGAGAGGAATTCTCTAAAATTGGAAAAAAGTCAGCAGTAAAAGCAACCTTTCCCCTTGCCATCTAAAGCAAAAAGAAAAGTTTGAGCTGAAGTCTGTTGGCAAATCACCAGTAAAAGTGGGATCCTTTCACCGATATTTAGGCATCTGCAAATCTATTCTTAATTTGTGTGGAATGATTTATTTATCTCTAGTCAGAATAATGACATTTAACTGATCTGAATATCTAATTTACATAACAATCCTATTTTAGACCATGGGATTGCCAGTAGAGAGAAGTGAACTGATCTGTACAATCAAAGTTATGAGGCAGCTTTACCTGAGATGCTCTTGGATTATTGGATGCCATTGTGATGCCAGGTGTGAACTTGTTGGGAAAATGGTGGATGTCCCCACCATTCCTGACATTCCCATTGACTCAGAAAACAGCTATTTTAAAGTCTGGAGCAGTCAATTAGCTGTAGTAAGAAGAACTATAAATATCTTGGCATGCCAAAGCAGGCTGCCATTTATTATACTGTGGACTGGGAATGGGATGTGGCTCCTGTTATGTAGATACAATTCAGTGGTTGTCGCAGTTCAGGAGGAAAACTGCTGTTGTGGTACTCTAAGCGGTCTTAGTGCTATTTTTATTTTTAAATTTGCAGACAAAAACACAAGTGTAATTTAGCATTACAGCGATTCAATGGTCATCACAGCACCAGTGTTTTTTTTTTAATTGTTAAAAGGTCCAACTGACAGGCTTGGGCCACCATTTACTCTTGTTGACATTTTCATCCTCCTGAGAAGAAAGATGTTGAATTTTCTATAACTTGGCAGCAAAGCTGACACTTATTATGTTGTTGACCTCTGAGAATGAATGCTGGTAGCATTCTATTTAATGCTAATGCATTTTCCAGATTGCAAACACAACATTCTATACTAGGCCAGTCCAGTTGCCAGATTGCCAGCAGATAAGCAGAGAAAATGACAGACCCTTGGCCACTCTGCCCCCCTGTGCTACGCAAAAATGTTCTCCTTTTTTACCCCTTCAAAGTTTACTTTGTGGCAAATAGAGTGTTGTCTGCCCACGCTTAACAAAAAGTAGTCCACCAACCTTGTTCTACATGTTACACACATACATGTCCCACCTATGACAAAAAGATGAAATAAAGGTTATTGAAAAACCTACTGTATATCCTCAGGTTTAATATATATGTATAAATATTTTTTATGCAGTTTCTGTAAGTTTCTTGACCAGCTGCAGCATAACACTTGAGGGTAGGGACCAATGTGAATGTACAATGTATATGTAAAGCGCTGCGTAAATTGACGGCGCTATATAAGTACCTTAAATAATAATAATAATAACACACTTTTTGTATTATATACAGGCAGATACTTAGCCATCATGCCATACCATCAGGGAGGCATTTGATTGGCCCCAGAATTATTCTGCAGCAGGACAACGACCACAAACATACAGCCAATGTCATTAAAGTGGGGTTCCACCCAAAAAAAAAAAAAACTACATGAAAAATTAAAAAAAAAAATACAAAAAAAATTTGGATATTTTTTTTTTTTTACTTACCTCTAAATGCCTGTTGCTAGGTGGTCCCTCGTAGTCTGCCTCTTCCAGTGCCTGGGCTGGTGACATCACTTCCCCCTCGGCACAGGAAGGGCTCAGCTCTGCTCCCTCCCTCCTGTCAATCATCTGGGACCCATTACAGGTCCCAGGTGACTGAGCGGCCAATCACGGCACGCGGCGCCGCTCGCGCATGCGCAGTGGGTGCCAGGCTGTGAAGCCACAGCCCGGCGCCCACAGTTGCAATGCCAGCGCCGCTGAACGGAGGGGGAGAGGAGCGGGGCTTCGATCCCCCGCATCGCTGGACCCTGGGACAGGTAAGTGTCCAATTAAAAGTCAGCAGCTGCAGTATTTGTAGCTGCTGACTTTTCATTTTTTTTTTTTTTTTTTTACTGGACCTCGGGTGGAACTCCTCTTTAAGAACTATCTTCAGTGTAAACAAGAACAAGGAGTCTTGGAATTGATGTTTTGGCCTTCACAGAGCCCTGATCTTAAAGCGGAGTTCCACCTAAAAGTGGAACTTCCGCTCATTTGTCTCCTCTCCCCCTCTGGTGCCACAATTGGCACCTTTCGGGGGGAGGGGGGACAGGATACCAGGATCTTTGACAGGTATCCTGTTCCCACTTCTGGGAGTCCGGGCCGCGGCCCGTGACATCACTGCGGGGCCTCCTCCTCCTCTCCCTGTCGCCGGGCCAGTAGGAGAGAGGAGCGGGGCCTCGTGCATGCGCAGTAGGGTTCCCAGCAAGAAGGCGCAAGGCTACACTGCTGGGTACCCATACCCACAATGGCGGCGGCAGCACCTGACAGCTGATGGAGACATGAGCTACAGAGCCGACATCGCTGGACTCCAGGACAGGTAAGTGTCCTATTGTTAAAAGCCAGCAGCTGCAGTATGTGTAGCTGCTGGCTTTTATTTTTTTTTTGGACGGAACACCGCTTTAACATCATAGAGTCTGTCCGGGATTACATGAAGAGACAGAAAGATCTGAGGCAGCCTACATCCACGTAAGATCTGTGGTTAGTTCTCCAAGATACTTGGAACAATCTACCTGCATATATATATATATATATATATATATATATATATATATATATATATATATATATATATATATATATAGTGATATTGGGGCATTTTTAGTGAAGCACTTTTAGTGAGAACACCCTAGTCTGAACTTTTATTAAGCAACCGAACGCGTGAAGTCCACAAAACAGTTACCCACACGGGATTTCCACCAACAAAACAGATATAAAATGCTAAGCCACTTGACTTCCTCCTCAGCAGCACTGCTGCTCTTTCCACTGGTATCTCAGACTGTCTCACCCAGCTCTTCTGAACTCTCTTGGCTCACATAGCCTTTAGTTTCAGCCCCCCTGCTGTATGGGCCCACTCCCTGGCCTCTCAATAGTGGATCTCCAGGCACCCCTGGTGCTCCCTCAGTCCTCGGGACTCGCCTAGTAGCCTTAGCTCTCCCACTCCTCCAGACTTGCTTAGCTCCAATAAGGCTTCTCCCCACCCAAATCTCTTCAAAGTCTTCAAGCTCCAGCCCCAGATACAGAATTACAAAACCCAGAGAAAGTTGAAACCCCAGTCTTCTCCTCTCAGACACAATACTCCGGAGCCCCAAATTCTGCAATACTGCAAACCCTGTGTTATGCTCACACAGTGGCAGGACCTAGCACTGTCACTATATACAGTATACAGTTGTGCTCGTAAGTTTACATACCTTGGCAGAATTTATAATTTCTTGGCCATTTTTCAGAGAATATGAATAATAACACAAAAACTTTTCTTTCACTCATGGTTAGTGTTTGGCTGAAGCCATTTATTATAAATCAACTGTATTTACTCTTTTTAGATCATAATGGCAACAGAAACTACGCAAATGACCGTGATCAAAAGTTTACATACCCCCGTTCTTAATACTGTGTATTGCCCCCTTTAACATCAATGACAGCTTGAAGTCTTTTGTGGTATTTGTGAATGAGGCTCTTTATCTTCTCAGATGGTAAAGCTGCCCATTCCTCTTTGCAAAAAGCCTCCAGTTCCTGTAACTTCTTGGGCTGTCTTGCATGAACTGCATGTTTGAGATCTCCCCAGAGTGGCTCAATGATATTGAGGTCAGGAGACTGAGATGGCCACTCCAGAACCTTCACTTTATTCTGCTGTAGCCAATGACAGGTTGACTTGGCCTTGCGCTTTGGATCATTGTCATGTTGGAATGTCCATATACGTCCCATGTGCAGCTTCCTGGCTGATGAATGCAAATGTTCCTCCGGTATTTTTTGATAACATACTGCATTCATCTTGCCAACAATTTTGACCAAATTTCCTGTGCCTTTGTAGCTCACATATCCCCGAAACATCAGCGATCCACCTCCCTATATTTCACCATAGGCCTTGTTGACTCCTCTCCAAATGTAACGCTTATGGTTGTGGCCAAAAAACTAAATTTTGGACTCACCACTCCAAATTACTTTGTGCCAGAAGGTTTGAGACTCGTCTCTGTGCTGTTTGGCGTATTGTAAGCGGGATACTTTGTGGCATTTGCGTAGTAATGGCTTTCTTCTGGCGACTCGAACATGCAGCCCATCTTTCTTCAAGTGCCTCCTTATTGTGCATCTTGAAACAGCCACACCACATGTTTTCAGAGAGTCCTGTATTTCACCTGAAGTTATTTGTGGGTTTTTCTTTGCATTCCGAACTATTTACCTGGCAGTTGTGGCTGAAATTTTAGTTGGTCTACCTGACTGTGGTTTGGTTTCAACAGAACCCCTCATTTTCCACTTCTTGATTAGAGTTTGAACATTGCTGATTGGCATTCTCAATTCCTTGGATATCTTTTTATATCCCTTTCCTGTTTTATACAGTTCAACTACCTTTCCCCCACAGATCCTTTGACAATTCTTTTGCTTTCCCCATGACTCAGAATCCAGAAATGTCAGTGCAGCACTAGATGAAAGATGCAAGGGTCTGTCAGGAGTCAAGAACTCATTGACCTTTTATACACACACACACTAATTACAAGCAAACAGATAATAGGTGAGGATGGTTACCTTTTAATAGCCATTCAAACCCCTTTGTGTCAACTTTGTGTCAACTTGTGTGCATGTTATAAGGCCAAAATCACCAGGGTATGTAAACTTTTTATCAGGGTCATTTGGGTAGCTTCTGTTGTCGTTATAATTTAAAAAGAGTAAACACAGTTGATTGATAATCAATAGCTTCAGCTAAACACTAACCATGACTGAAAGAAATGTTTTTGTTTTATCATTCATATTCTCTGAAAAATGGCCAAGAAATCATAAATTCTGCCAGGGTATGTAAACTTATGAGCACAACTGTATATCTTTATTTTTTACATAAACTATAATCGCCTTGTTCATTATTTGTACTGTTTGCATATAAACTTTTTTTTTTTTTTTGTTTTTCTATTGTTGCATTATAAAATGTGCAACAAAAAGAAAATGTCCCTATATATGGCCAAGAAATCATAAATTCTGCCAGGGTATGTAAACTTATGAGCACAACTGTATATACCCACTACTGTGCAAAAGTTTTAGGAAGGTGTGAAAAAAGCTGTAGATGCTTTCAGAAATAGAAGTGTTAATAGTGTATATTTTTCAATCTAAACCAAATCCAAACCAAATCAATATTTGGTGTGACTACCATTTGCACACAGTTTTTGAAGGAACTTGGCAGGTAGGTTGTTCCAGACGTCCTGGAGAACTAACCATAGATCTTCTGTGGATGTTGGCTGCCTCCAGTGTTGACTTTAGGAACAAAATATAGGGGGGAGGGGGCACATGAGATAACACAGTCAAAACTGGGGGGCACTAATGAGTTTCACCACTAAATTATACCACTGAAAAAAACAAAATAAATATATTTAAATAAGATTACAAAATATGGGATGCGGTATGCAATTATACCGTTTTATTACACTAACTTAACACTTAAAGACAAGCTTTTAATGCCGCGTACCCACGGTCGGACTTTTCGATCGGACTTGTCCGACGGACGCCGATGGACCAAACCCGACGGACAATCCGATCGCGTGTGGGCTTCACCGGACCTTCAGCGGACTTTTCCCGTTGCAAATCTGACGAACTTTAGATTTGGAACTTGCTTCAAATCTTTATGTCGTAACTCCGCCGGACCCAGAAATCCGCTCGTCTGTATGCTAGTCTGACGGACAAAAACCCACGCTAGGGCAGCTATTGACTACTGGCTATCAACTTCCTTATTTTAGTCCGGTGTACGTCATCACGTACGAATCCGTCGGACTTTGGTGTGATCGTGTGTGGGCAAGTCCGGTCGTTAGAAAGTCTGTTGAAAGTCTGCCAAAAATCAGTCGAAAGTCTGTCGGACGGCTGTCGGATTTTTGTAGCTGAAAAGTCCGACCATGTGTACGCGGCATAAGAGTTTTTCATTCCTCCTCAGGTATTGCTTCGGACCTGTTAAAGAGAGTAAAACTCTGAAAAGCTTTTCTGTAAAGTTTAAAGCAATTTCAGCAAACACCAGGGCTGTGCAAATAATCCTCTATGTTAAATATGTCACTAATGAAGACCAATGACAATGCGTGTGACTATCTAATACTAAGTACCATCATGTACCAATTTTCCACAGACAGCCACATTACACCACCCCTGCACCTCTGGCTTTCCTTTACATTACACATCCTGTGCACTTCTTGCCCCCTTTACTTTACATAGCCCCTGTACCTCTGACCCCCTTTACATTGCACAGTCCTCTACACATTACACAGCCCCCTTTACATTACACAGCCCCTGCACCTCTGCCTCCCTTTACATTACACAACCCCTGCACCTCTGGTCCCCTTTACATTACACAGCCCCCTGCACATTACACAGCACTTGCACATTACAGAGCTCCCTTTACATTACACAGCCCCCTGCACATTAAACAGCTCCCTTTACATTACACAACTGCCTTTACATTACACAGCCCTCCGCACATTACACAGCTTCTTTACATTACAAAGCCCCCTCTAAATTACACAGCCCCTTCTATATTACATAGCCCCCTTTACATTACACAGTCCCTGCACCTCCAGTCCCCTTTTACATTACACAGCCCTCTGCACATTACACAGTCTACTCTACATTACATAGCCCCCTTTACATTACATAGACCCCTCTACATTACACATCACATGCACAGCCCCCTGCACATTACACAGCCCCTAAACATTACACAGCCACATTTAAATTACACAGCCCCCTGCACATTACACAGCCCCTTTACATTACAAAGCCCCTTCTACATTATATAGCACTGTTTACATTACACAGCCTCTGCACCTTTGGTCCCCCTTTACATTACACAGAGCCATGCACATTACATAGCCCCTGCACCTTTGGCCCCTTTACATTACACAGCCCCCTCTACATTACATAGCTCCCTTTACATTACACAGTCCCTGCACCTCTGACCCCCTATACATTACACAGCCCCTGCATCCCTGGCCTCTTTTTCATTACACAGCCCCCTCTACATTACATAGCCCCATCTACATTACATAGCCCCATCTACATTACACAGCCCCCTCTACATTACCTAGCCCCCTTTACATTACACGGCCCCTGCACCTCTGACCCCCTTTACACTACACAGCACCCTCCACATTACACAGCCCCCTCTACATTACATAGCTCCCTTTATATTACACAGCCCCCGCACCTTACCCCCCTTTACATTACACAGCCCCTGCACCTCTGGCCCCCTTTGCACTACACAGCCCCCTGCACATTACACATCCCCCGCACCTCTGGCCCCCTTTACATTACACAGCCCCTGCATCTCTGACCCCCTTTACACTACACAGCCCCTGTACATTGCATAGCCCCCTTTACCTTACGCAGCCCCCTCTACATTACATAACCTCCTTTACATCACACAGCCACTACATTACACAGCCACTTCACCTCTGGCCTCTTTTACATTACACAGCCCCCTCTACATTACATATTCCTCTCTACATTACATAACCCCCTAGACATTACACAGCTCCCTTTACATTACACAGTCCGTGAACCTTTGGCCCCCTTTACATTACATAGCCCCCTTTACATTGCACAGCCCCCTTTACAATACACAGCCCCTCTACATTACACAGCCCCCTTTACATTACACAACTGCTTTTCTCATTTTACCCATTGGGCTTTGCAACATTCCATCCTACATGAATACTAGATGCTGCAGCAGTAAATCCACTAACTCCACCCGCTATCAGTCAAAAAAGGGAGGTGGACCTGATGGGAACTAGTCTCCTAACATTGCCTCTCTGACTCATTAGTCACTAGCCCCATACAGACACTGAGTTTCAGCATGTTACAGCACAAAAAACCTGTATAACCCATGTGTATATGTATGTACTGTATGTATGTAACCCTCAAAGAAAAACTCTAAGCAGATATGTAAAAAAAAACAATGCTGACAAGGAACATGCTAGTAGAAGAAACTGTTGGAAGAACAACAGCAGATAGCTTTCTATACTGTGAACTATATACTGTATGCATTATACCTATCTATCCAGCAGGTGGCACTGTAGTGTGTATCTATGGTAATGTAATCAGAGGAAGTGTTATCTCTATCAGTGTACATAGTTGTATCCTCCTTGTTCCTTTTTTATGCTTCTCATGCTGTAAGACATGTTCTTTAATCCTCAATAAAAGCAAAGCTGTGGCTGCAAACAAGAAGCTTCCAGCACATAATATGAATACTCTGCACAACAGGTTACGGGCCCAGGCACCCAGCAACACCCAGGCACTGGAACGAAAACTCTGCAACTCAGTGAGTACAGTGATTAATGCAGTGGTGTATTTAGGTTTTGTGCTAGCCCTAGGCCTGACTAAACTCGTGTAACCCCTAAATTAAATATGACCCACCCCTTCCCGTCAAGGCCACACCCCTTCCTTTTTAAGACCTGCCTTGTCATCCTAATGGAAGGAAGACAGAGGGACGCCGTGGTAGAAGCTCAGAGGGACCCCGGGGGAGGTGGACAGAGGGACGCCGGGGAGGAGGACAGAGGGACGCCATGGGAAGAGGACAGAGGGATGCCACAGGATGAGAACAGAGAGGGATGTTGTGGCGGTCAATAAGGCCTAGAGAATAGCAGGTTAGGCACTTCCTACTGGCTCTAGTCCCTAGGAGCAGTAATGGATAATGGCCAACAGACCCTCTTACCAGACCTAGTGAAACTGCAACAGTAATCCCTCTGGCTGGATGTTCGCTCACTCTGGGTTGCCCGGGGTGACTCCAGTGACTCTAGTCAGTAGTGTAGCATGTCTATACCCTGGCAGTGGCTCTGTCTTTCTGCCCCTTTGGTGGTGCGGTTACAGTGTGGCTCCCTCTCTGGTGGTGTGGGTACAGCGTGGCTCTCTCTGGTGGTGCGGTTACAGCGTGGCTTCCTCTCTGGTGGTGCGGTTACAGCGTGGCTCTCTCTCTGTTGGTGCGGTTACAGCGTGGCTCCCTCTCTGGTGATGCGGTTACAGCGTGGCTCCCTCGCTGGTGGTGCGGGTATAGCATGGCTCCTTTTCTGGTGGTGCAGGTACAACGTGGCTCTCTCTCTGGTGGTGCAGAAACAGCGTGGTTCCTTCTCTGGTGTTGCGGGTGCAGCGTGGCTTTCTCTGGTGATGCGGTTACCTCGTGGCTCCTTCTCTGGTGGTGAAAATATGCACCATGGTGACAAATTTCTTAAGATGTACAAAGGCACAAAGCACAACAAAGAAAGCAGAGCCTATTTTCACTGTAAAAGAACCAGTCACTTAAAAAAGGACTGTTCTATCTGGAAAGCCAAGAAGCGAAAGCTACAGCTATCCACAAAAGAAAGAGTCAAAGCAGCCATAAAGGAAACTGAAGAGACATCATGGAGTGGCACCTTTAGGCTTAATGTACACGGGACATTTTTACAACCTCTCCTGAATGATTTAAAGTGACAGAAATGTCCGTTTTGACGCATTTACATGCCGCGTTTAGCCGCATTTGAGTTTATAAGCGTTTGAAAAAATTTTTTTTACTTTTTTTTTTCAAAGTAGCCAAAAACGAAAAACGCCTATAAATGAAACGCGGCTAAACGCCGGCACCACGTTTAGCAGCGTTTGGCATCTGAAACGTCAGAAACTTCAGCGTCTGAACTCATTTTTTTGCCCTCAAAAAAAAGCCTCTAAACGCAACTGTCTAAAAACGACATTAAACGAACCTGTGTACATGTACACATAAGATAACATTGGATAAGTTCAGGGGCAGCTGAAAAAAGAAGCCAACTGCCTCTGAACTTCCGTTTACCAGCAGCAATGTACATGAGGCCTTAAAGTGACACAAAGCAGCAAGCCACATGGCTGGTGCATAGACTTGGGAGTGACAAGCCACATGGCTAGTGATGAGACCTTCCTCACAAACATTAATTACAGTGCAAAAGACAAAGTTTTCCTAGCAAACGGGAAAAGCATCACTGCAGAAGGTAAAGGTTAGGGCTTTCTGAAATGCATTACACCACAGGCAAGTGCTGTATGTTCCAGAACTAGAAGGCAGCCTTCTATCAGTGAAAAGTCTTGCAAAAAACAGTCTCACAGTTAAGTTCCAGGGTGATGAATGCACAATTCACAATAACAAGCGATTCCTCACAAAAGGAAAACTGGATGATCACTTATGCAGGCTCATCACCACAGACCAGCAAGCCAATGTAGTCTCTAATGACCTACACAACAAATGTATTCACGTATGGCACAGGCGGCTAGGTCACAGAAGTACAGTAGCTATACAAGACATTATAAAGAGAGGTTTATCAGAAGATTTGACAAAAGCGTCTTGCAAAGTGCTCATGAAATGCAAGTGCTGTATTGAAGCAAAAGCCACATGTGCTCCCCTTCCACAGGCATCTTAAAGAAAAACTACTCACCCCCTGCAGCTCATACACAGTGACGTATGCTGAAACCTTCCATGTCAAGCAGGAACAGATACCTACTGACTTTCATTGATGATTATTCCAGGTACACAACTACTTATCTGATATAACACAAGAATAGAGAAACTTCAAGAGTTTGTTGCCATGTCTAGCAACAAATTCCAACGGAAATACGCACTGACAATGGGGAAAAATACATAAGCAAAGAAGTGGCCTCATATCTGAAGAGACAAGGAATAGTACAGCAAACAACCACACCATACATTCCTGAACAAAACAATGTAGCACAAAGGAAAAATCAGACTCTTATAGAAATGGCCAGATGCATATTGTCAGATGCCAACCTACCTCACAAGTACTGGGGAGAAGCAGTCATGACTGCAACCTACATACAGAACAGTCTACCCGCAAGAGCCATTAAAAGTATTCCATTCGAGATGTGACCTGGATCAAAGCCTAGCATAGGGCATATCAGAGTGTTTGGATGTAAAGCACATGCCTATATTCCAAGTGAAAAACGATCCAAGCTGGAGAACAGAGTCATAGAGGGCATTCTAGTAGGCTACAGTGAGCAAACAAAGGCTTACAGAATCCTACACCCAAAGACTAACAAAGTGACAATAAGCCAGTGTGTTTATTTTGACGAGAGCCCATCATTAGAAACACAGATCCCTGAAAGCTGTGAAGTGAATATGCCCAGCAAACCAGAAGAAAAGGTCAATCAAAGCAAACCTGTACAGGAGTCAGAACAAGAGGTGGAAACTCACAATGCCTAAATCAAGTTCCCCACCAGATCCTGTTGAACTGCCTGATCTGGACTACAAAGGGAATACCACCCCGCAATCTGTCATACACTGTCAAAACACACAGCATACTTGAACCAACACCCTGGAAAGACATAGAAAACTGCCAAAACGTGAAGCCAATAAATGGAAAGAGGAAGCAGAAGAAGAATTAAAGTCACTTCAAGAAAATAAAATCTGGACACTCACGGAGCTCCCTTCTAACCGCAAAACTATAGGAAGTAAGTAGACTTTCAAAGTAAAGTCAGACGCAGAAGGAAATATTCACAAATACAAAGAAAGACTATTTGCCAAGGGTTACTCCCAGAAATTTCATGAAGATTACGATGAAACATTCACTCCCATTGTAAAAAGCTCCACCATCAGAGCGCTTCTTAGCATTGTAGCTGGGAAGGGCATGCAAGTGAAACACCTAGATGTTAAAACTGCTTTCCTATATGGAGACATTAAGGAAGACCTCTACATGGACCAACCATCAGGGTTTGAGCAAGGAGATAACCTTGTGTGTAAACTTCAGAAGAGCATCTACGGTCTTACGCAATCTGCAAGGATGTTAAATGAGAAAGTGAACAAAGTACTTACCAGAGAGGGGTTCTCAAGAAGTAAAGCAGACCCCTGTCTCTACTCCAGAAATCAAGAAGATAGCTGGATATGCATCCTTATCTATGTTGATGACATTATAACTTGTTTTGAACAAGAAGGGGATTACAATCATATAGTTCACAAGCTGAAAGAAAATTTTGAAATTGAAGAGCAAGGTGTTGACATTCAATACTGCTCGTCAGAGGAGATGACTGCTGATGCACTCACCAAGCCTTTGTTGAATGAACTTCATAGTTTTATCCAGAAGAAGCTGAATGTAATTTGACAAAGCACATGCTGTTGAGGAGTGTTGGAAGAACAACAGCAGATAGCTTTTTATACTGTGGTCTATATACTACAGTACATGCATTATACCTATATATCCAGCTGGTGGCACTGTAGTGTGTATCTATGGTAATGTAATCAGAGGAAGTGTTATCTCTCTCAATGTATGTAGTTGTATCCTCCTTGCTCCTGTTTCATGTTTCTCATGCTGTAAGACATGTTCTGTAATCCTCCATAAAAGCAAAGCTATTGCTGATAACAAGAAGCTTCCAGTGCCTGATTTCAATACTCTGCACAACAGAAACAAGCACAATGACCTCATTAGACTGCTGGTTCAACTGTACTGGCAAATCACGAACTGGGGTCAGGGGAGTGACCTAGCTGTATTTAAGTGCAGTGGAGATAGATTTTAAAACGTCAGGTTTTATTGCTGTCTGTGCCCCACCCTCTCTATTTGTCTTGTTTACCATTACCATTGAAAGTAAAAGAAAATCCCAAATTTTGGATTGTCCCAAGAAAAGTAATAGAGGGGAAATCTTCCAATGGGAACACCAGTTCTGATGACCTGGGGGTCCCCAAGGGATTCCCTTAATTTGCTGGAATTTCCGCTCATTTCCCGTTTTGGTTATGGGGCAGGCAGTGACAGGAAGAGACACATGAAGACACTGCTTGGAGGACACCGCTCACCGCTCTCACCCGCTGCCCCACCGAGACAGGGTGAGTGCCGGGCAGACGGCAAGCGGGCGGGGGGGTCACAGTGGCGGCATTGGATGGCACAGTGGCAGCATTTGATGGGCAGAGTGGCAGCATTTGATGGGCAGAGTGGCAGCATTTGATGGCACAGTGGCAGCGTTTGATGGGCACAGTGGCAGCATTTGATGGACACAGTGGCAGCATTGGATGGACACAGTGGCAGTGTTTGATGGCACAGTGGCAGCCTTTAAAGGGCACAGTGGCTGCAATTGATGGGCACAGTGGCGGCATTTGATGGGCACAGTGGCTGCGTTTTATGGCACAGTGGCTGCGTTTTATGGCACAGTGGCTACAATTGATGTTTTTTTTTCAGTATTTTTCAGTTTGCTTGCGCCCCCCAAAAATTTTGAGCACCAGCCGCCACTGGGGGCAGGAAGTGAAGAGAAATCTCCCCAATGGGAAACAGCTGGCAAAAAATAAAATGACAAGGGTTATGACCCTCCCTTACTCTGTCCAAAACGAAAAAAAGTTTGCATAGTTCTACTTTAAAAACAGCAGCAGACAAAATTCAGGTCACCAGATCAAAGTCAACTGTGCGGTCTGCCTGTCAGAGCTCTTGATGGGGATACATACAAACACTTTGCTAGGTAACCACTCCCATAATTGTATTTCATCTGGGTATTTAGCTGTATGCCAGGAGTTTAGCTTTAAGTTGTAGTTGCACTTTACATGAATTACATCTGTGCTTGAAGAATACAGATATTTACTTAGCAGGATACTTTTGTGATCTAACAATCTATCGCTTTTAAAGTGAATGCATAGTGGTATTCCTTTTAATCATAAGTGAGTCACTGAACGGTGTCATGAGAGGGAACAGGGCATGTGACTGGGATGCTTGTGTAATCTGGATCCCTCACTCAGGCAGTATTTTCCTGAGCCAGCAGATATGAGACATTGGATATGTCATTCCAGTGAGGATCATTTGCTGAGATGTATACTTCTGCTGTTCAAGAGTGCCACAAAAATCAATTGTGACTTCAAGGATATTCCTCCCTACGCCATACTCTACTGAAAACCTTTTTAGCACAGCTGAAGAGGGAATCCTTAGACGGGTGCCATTCTGACTGAATGTCAACCATCTCTTCTGCTGGCCCTCTGTGATCAGTAAGTGTGTACAATTATGTACAGTAGGAAACATCGAGAGGAAGGCTGCTCTCATTGAAATTGTTGTGTAGATTTTGTAATATGATTTCACAAAGTAACAGCTGACTTTGAAAACCAGTATTCACAGCTACCTTTGCTTAAAGCCGAGTTCCAAACAGAAATAAAAGTCCACAATTGTAATAGTTATGTCCCATTTGTTTTTCATTTCACGATTTCTTTTGTGCACCAATCTTGCAGTTTTCCAACAGTCACCTCTCATAGCTAAGGTCCTACTATGGGAGGATCGTAGAAATTGGCTGTCAAACTAAATGTGTTGGTGTCAGCCTCCCGAGTGTGGAGCTCAAGCGATACCAAAGCCATGAATCTCCACATCTGCCCTAAGTGGACCTGAGCACTGTCCTAGCACAGTACCACATCCTTATCCCTACTGAACAACAGACAATAGTGGAAGATATTAGTGTGTGATCTAGACAGGCCCCTACGTCCATCCACATCTTAAACTTTCACAGCAAGGAAACTTGCAATACTGTTGGAAAATGTAGTCCTAACAGATTCATGCACGTTACTCATAGATGACGTTCACAGACAATATTGGTCTCCTCACATGTCAAACAGCATCAAGGCGGCAAAGCAAGATGGGACTTAAGTTTTCAACAGGGATTTCAGTTCCTTCTAATGCCGCGTACACACGGTCGGACTTTACGGCGGACTTTGCCCGGCGGATTTTTCGACGTACTTTCCGACGGACTTTGTGAATGAACGGACTTGCCTACACACAATCCACCAAAGTCCGTCGAATTCGTACGTGATGACGTACGACCGGACTAAAACAAGGAAGTTCATAGCCAGTAGCCAATAGCTGCCCTAGCGTGCCTTTTTGTCCGTCGAACTAGCATACAGACGAGCGGACTTTTCGACCGGACTCGATTTCAACGGATAAATTTTAAACAAGTTTAAAATCTAAGTCCGTCCAACTTTTGAGAAAACAAAGTCCGCTGGAGCCCACACACATCGAATTGTCCGACGAAATCCAGTCCGCCGGGCAAAGTCCGCCGTAAAGTCCGCTCGTGTGTACGCGGCATAAGAATTAAACAAAAGAAAACTATGGCAATTTTATTAAATTGGTTGTAAAAGTTAAAGGTTTTTTTCTGTCAATCATAGCCAATGAGCCAATGAGGAGAAAGCGGGGGTGGGGCCGAGCCCCGTTCTATGTTTCTTATGGACACACAGAGCAGTGTTTGGGATTGAGCACTCAGAGAAGAGGTGTAGTGAGGAGCGCTGGTGGGGGGCCCAAGACCAAAACCATTGCACAAAGCAGGTAAGTATAAATTGTTTGTTATTTTTACAAAACAATCACTTAACCTTTAATACTATTTTAAAAGCAATCAGATTTTGCCTCTGGGTTCAGTTGGGGCAATTTTGACCCCATTTCATTGTGGTCAATTAAAACCAGCATTTTATGAATTTGATTGCTTTGTAATTTTGCTAGAAAATGGAATTGAAGGTTCAATTGCTTTTATATTGCAATGTTTATAGCCAGCTTAAAGTGGAACTAAACCCACTGATTTAAAGTGGTATTAAACCGTAAAAATTAATATATTGCAGCTTATCAATCATTAGATGTGGTGGCTGTATTAGTTTTCATTTTTTTAGACTTTTTTACCCTCTGTTTTCCCCCGGTGATCTGGCCAGTAACACATCTCCTTTATTAAAATGCCCTCTGAATGAAGGGGAGCACAGGGGGCACATTTGAACAGCAACATTGTCAGTCTGGGGGGAGGGGAGTGTTAGATGTACTAGCAGATTTAAATATACTAGCAAATTAAACTCTAGCTAATACTTTATAATCAGTTACAGGTTTTACACCAATACATTTTTGCATCTGTCCGTGAATGTCCATTACGAACCTGCAGAATGCATGTCCATAATGGACATTCATGAACAGATGCAAAAATTACGGATTTTACAAATGGTTCATAAATTAACTGAAAGTTGGCAACCTTGATCACATCTTATAATGGTAAGCTGCAATATACTAAATGTTTGGTTTTGGTTTTAACACTGCTTTAACTGTTTTCCAAAACAGTTACATTGAAAGCATGTTTTGAATTATATCTGTTACAGTTACTAGGGTGCTTTTGTTAGCTCTCAGCCAAGCCATCAAATGGTTGGTGTCATAGCTGATCACATGTTTAGCACAATGACAAATGCAAATCAAACAGAGGCTAAGATGGCAGCTTCCTTGTCTGAAAAGGATAGGACAGTTTAGTTCCGCTTTAAGGCTGGCCATACATGGCTTATTATTTTATTAATTTTTTCAATCAGCTGATTGGCTGACTGGAAAAAAAATGAATGGATTACCCCATCCACACTAGTAAGGTGGATGGAGGAATCCTCCCCGCTGTGCTGTTGTATTCTGACAGCGGGACTCTTCCAATGTCATAATTCACTGATCAGCTCTGCAGCCGATTGACTGTAGTCACTAATCGAATGAAAGTTTTCCAACAGTCCAGTCTAAAAGATCAACTTCTGTAGAGCAGGAACAGCCATAGATGGATGGAAGTCCTGCCGGTCCCTGCTAAACCAGCCGAATTTGGAACCATCTATGGCCAGCTTTGGAGTCAGCTGACTAATTACAAAACAATACACCTCCAGTGTTAAAACTGATATCTTATCCGCTTTTAAGCAGGAAGGTAAAAAGAGGTCAAAAACATATTCCCCTCTCATCATCAATGGACAAACCTTTACATTTGAAGTATATATAAAGCTGAAACTTATTTCAGCTTTGATAGAAAAGGTTATGCTTAAAACGACTCTAAAGTATTTTTTGTTTACTGCGTACCATTGCAGAAATTTTCTTATTCTTAGTTCTCTCTTGAACAGTTGTCACCCAGTTGTCACTAAAACAACTACTGTTTCTATTCTTCATTATACAAGCCATATAGATGCCATGTAGACATTTGCATTTATCTATCTGATCTTTTTTAGTTTGAATGTTTTATTAAATTTAGAAAATGGACCAATGTCTGAAGCCTACACAGATTGTGTTGTTCTCCTGCCACCTGCCATGTCACCTGTCGTACTGTTGTGGAAGAGGCTGCTAATCAGGTTAATTTCTTCCCAAATGTAGTGAAGTCAGCTGCTGCTAATTCTTGTTTTCCCCATAGATTTCACTGCACATCCTCTTCTCTGTTCTCGCCAAAGCTTTTCAGCTGAAGATCAATGAGCTTCTGACACCTCTGACACCTGTAAATCAACAAAAACTTGACCTTTCAAAAACACAGATTAATCATCCTGTCCAGGACTAGCAAATTTTCCACTGGCGAGGAGAAACAGGACCGAACCGTCTGCTTTAACACCCAAACACCTTCCCTTTAATGTGCCGGATGCCCTCTTCTAAGGTCAAGAGTCAAAGTAATAAATATTTTCATCTAAAATCACTTCCCATCATTAACAATTTAAAAAATATATATTATATTTGGAGGGCAGATTAGGCTGCCTACCATTATATAGCCTGTTTAAATATTCTAAAAGGCACCTATCTTTTTCCTCCTATAAACAGATTTTAAGTGCTTTGTTAATCTTCCAGATACACTTTACTAGATGAATTATACAAATAAACATATACTTTGTCACAGTTTTTAGTACTTGGGAATGAGCCTAAGACAAGAGGAAATGCTTTGCAATATCATCAACCCACAAGTGGGTTCTTCATTGAAAAGCTGCCTGCATGGACAGTTTGATCAGTCAGTGTGGTTTCACTCAACGAGCCAGGACCGAAAATGTGGCCAGAACTTAACTGCAGTGTTTGATTCAGTCAATATGGATTTTTGGTGGAGTGAGTAGGGTTGCTGACCTTACCTGAAGATTTCCCCCCATGCAGAGGTTACACATCTTCCTGCAAAGAATCTATGCATTTCTGTGTACACTGAAACATTTTGCAAAAAGCCTGTTGTCAGGTGTCCTAACAGATTACTTGTTGCATATTTGTAGAGATGGGCTCAGGTGTGTTCGAAATCCCACGTGCCCGACACTGCACACGGCTAATCACAGGCAGTGAGCTATTTCACGACCTGTGCAGCTGTGAACCGGGAAATGTCTTACTACCTGTGATTAGCCGTGTGCAGTGTCAGCTTTCTGCCGGGGTCGGCCACATGGGATTTCGAACAAGCTCGAGCCCACCTCTACATATTTGTTACCTGGGAAAAGTGTGTGGGATGCTCAGGCGCAATAGGGAGGGGGGTATGTAGACAGTGCATCCGCAGCTGCTGATAGAGTGCTGACAGGGGATGGAGCCTGTCTTGGCTCCTGCAAAGGTTCAAGAAAGGAAGGGTGACCCCTCGAAGTTGCACATCTATGGTGTCCTACTGCAATGGATGGAGTGGCAACCTCAGCATTGACTCTGACCAGGCCGTGCTCCCAACAAGTTTCACTTCACCCCGGAGCTTAGTCATGGGGAACACTCCAACCAGGCTGAAGTTGCCATTCCATTCACTGGAGCAGGACACCATAGATGTGTGACGTCCAGGGGTCACCCTTCCTTTCTTGAACCTCTACATATTTGTTACAGGGGCTGTCCGATCAGGTCCTCCTATCAGTTTTTCAGGTGGACCTGATCGGACCCTCCAGTCTCTTCTATGGAGCGGTGGATGTCAGCAGACGCATGTCTGCTGACACCCGCCGCCATCCGATCTGATCCTGTCTGCCGAAAACAGATGCTGGTGGTGCTGTTCCCCATCTGTCCAGCGGATCGGATGGCATTGTATGAAAATGGTTGGTTTCTATCTGATTGCCCCATAGAGGTCTAGAGGTGATACTCACCTAAACTGTTCCTATAGTCAAAATCACAAATCATTTCCTCATTTTATTTCAATTATTTCTAGCCTACTCCTATTGCTCTGAACAGTCTTGAAGTTTGTAAACTTATTTTGTGAAGACCCCCACACATCCCCACACATTTACTTCTTTGAATTCTGTGACACATATTCACTATGCCCTGTGACTAGGCACTGCTGTGTCACACATTTCACAGAACCTTCTGAACTACAGATATGCTTAGAGGAGGAGCTTCAGGCAACAAAGTATCATGGGGTATGAAGTCCTTAGAAATTAAAAGTAAATGGCAGAGGAGTAGCAGCAAACATGCAGGGAAGTTGTGGATAGAGATGGCTAGCAGACAGGCAGAACTCACAGTAAGTTTCAGTAAGTTTATATTGGATTGTCAAAACTAACTAGTGTTTGTATTATTACAATGTTATTGTTATAAAATTAATGTGTATGCTGTGCCCATAGATTTCCTTTGTTTTTAGCTGTCCATCTAAACATAGCATAAATAACAAGGCAAAGATAAAGCATTATTTATATCCTGGCAGTTTCCAATACAGTTAAAGAGAAAGTAAACCCTGATCTTTGTTTCCCTGCAAAGGTAAAGTATAATGGGCTACTATGCATCGCATAGTAGCCCATTATGCGTCACTTACCTGACACCGAAGCCTGTGATGTCCCCGATGTCCCCGCTGGCTGGAAGCGTCCATCTTCAGCCCTCTTCCTTCCGGGGCCTGAGTTGCATAACGTCACTCCCACGCATGCGCGTGGGAGCCGCCAGTCAAGGCATGACCCCAGCTAGAAACGGCACAGCGTGCCATTTCTAGAGGGCGCATGCGCCAAATACATTGGCGCAGGCGCAGAAGAACTCATGATACAGGGAATTGTAAATATCTCCTAAACCGTGAAGGTTTAGAAGATATTTCCAGCACCTACAGGTAAGCCTTAATCTAGGCTTACCTGTAGGTGAAAGTGGTTGTACAGGGTGTACAACCACTTTAAAACAAATATTTTCAAAATACAAGAAGCATGTGTATTTTTGGGACTAGATGTTCACTGTGTATTTATTCCAAATCTGTGCAGTATTCCAACATAAAAACAACTCCTGACTCTATGCATATTTTTCTTTTAATAAAGACCAGTCAGTGCAGCTCTGTCTCCTTGTACAATGTCTCTGGCCTTGTACCCACCCCTCCTGTAGTTTTCTATGTGTAGCTTGTTGTTTGGGAACCTTTTGGGTCCCTCCCACAGTTGTGCTGTATAACCCCTTAGCGCCAACCGTACGCACATATGCGGCCTCGGCTCTAATGGGTTATACCCGGATGATGTATGCAGCTGCACAGTTTTTTAGACCGGGTGGTCGGCTCTTCAGGGATAACAACCGATACGGCTAAAAGCTGCTCGGCTGTTATCCCGAAGGAGCAAGAGAGGACATCCCGGCTCTTCCCGGGTCTTCCGTCCCACGGGGAGACCCGATCCATGATCCGGCACTTCTGCCGGCTAGAGTGAGACTGGAAGGAAGCCAGAAACGGCTTCCATTTCCATTTACAAGGTAATATTTGGTTTGCAAAGGTAATAGGTGCAATCAAAGTGAATATATATCCTTTTGGCTAGTTCAGCAATACATTTTTTTAAAAACGTGTAATTGATAGAATTGTTATTTCCATTATTATATTCCTAGAATTGTTGTATATATGTATACAGAGTATATATATATATATATATATATATATATATACACAGTTTTCCTCATTAATGTACACACAGTACCCCATATTGACCGAAAAACACAGAATTGACGTTGACATTTTTGCAGATTTATTAAAAAAGAAAAGCTGAAACATCACATGGTCCTAAGTATTCAGGTATTCAGACCCTTTGCTGTAACACTCATATATTTAACTCAAGTGCTGTCGATTTCTTTTGATCATCCTGAGATGGTTCTACACCTTCATTTCAGTCCAGCTGTGTTTGATTATACTGATTGGACTTGATTAGGATTAGGAAAGCCACACACCTGTCTATATAAGACCTTACAGCTCACAGTGAATGTCAGAGCAAATGAGAATCATGAGGTCAAAGGAACTGCCTGAAGAGCTCAGAGACAGAATTGTGGCAAGGCACAGATCTGGCCAAGGTTACAAAAAAAATGTCTGCTGCACTTAAGGTTCCTAAGAGCACAGTGGCCTCCATAATGCTTATTTTATTTTTTTTTATAATTTAATCTTTTATTACAGATTTTATAGATATACATACAAAAATCATATAATCACAACTTTACATTATACAAAATGTCTGTTATCTTCACATCTTACTACCTTAAAGTGGAGTTCCACCCACTTTTACAACTCTTCAGCATCCCTCATTAAACTGTGCACTGTAAACGAATTGGATATTTTTAATTTTTTTTCTCAGCACCTACTGTATATCTGCTGTATTCATTTTTCACTTCCTCCTCCCTGGCCGCGGCCCTTCGCATCATTTCCTGTTAGCAATGCCTCCTGGGAAGGGGCGGCAACTTCCCCTGACACTGCCATTGCTATGGAAACCTGACCTGAAACCTATTACACGGCTTGTGCTGCACCAAGCATGTGCGAGATCTGCAAGGATGAGATCCAGGACGAAATACAGTCTGGCTTCAGATGCCCACACTTAAGATGGCCACGGCCTGCTGTAAGTTTATAAAATAACAAACTACTGCTATAAACTAACAAAACAGACCTTAGTTTACAGACTAACTTTACTAGAATACATTAAGCTTGTGTATTATAGGGGTATTTTTATTTAAAAAGTATCATTTCGGCCGGAACACCGCTTTAATCTGGTTCTGTCATTATCTGCGAATATTTTCCTGATATTTTAAACATTCTCCATTTCTCCCAGGTTGCCCTATGTTTTTCAATCCGTCCCTGCTCCGCGCTGCTTAGGTACTCCATATTGCTAATGTGATCTACTCTATGTAACCACTCTTTAATGCTTGGCTTCTTGATGGACAGCCATTTTTTAGGGATAAGGCCTTTAGCAGTGTTGAGCAGGAATGGGACCAAGGTTTTTTTATATTGTTTGCTTGTTTTGATTGTTCCATGGAACAAGCAGTTCCAGGTGTTTTGAGGAATCCTTTCTCCTGTTATTGTCTCTATATGATCTAGTATATTTCACCAATATTCTATTATCTCAGGGCATTCCCACCAAATGTGCAGTGTTGTTCCTTGTTGTTTACAATCCCTCCAACATTGCGGGGACTTATTTGGATGGATTTTATTGATTCTTTCTGGCGTTAAGTGCCAGCGGACCATGCACTTATAATTTACCTCTATCGAGGTTATATCAGATGCATAGTTGTAAACTGAATTTATCATTTGTGTTTTATCTAGTTTTAGGCCCATTTCCTGTTCCCATTTTTCAATGAAAGGTAGGGACCCATGTCCCTCTAATTCTGTTAAAATTTCATATATTTGAGATATAGCATGTTTTACAGGGTTTTTTATATTACAAAGCTTTTTCATTGGTGTTAATTCTTTTTCCTCTCTAATTGTGGGCGGCACAGTGGTGTAGTGGTAGCACTCTCGCCTAGCAGTAAGAAGGGTCGCTGGTTCGAATCCCAACCACGACACTACCTGCCTGGAGTTTGCATGTTCTCCCTGTGCCTGTGTGGGTTTCCTCCGGGTACGCCGGTTTCCTCCCACACTCCAAAGACATGCTGGTAGGTTAATTGGATCCTGTCTAAATTGTCCCTAGTATGTATGAATGTGAGTTAGGGACCTTAGATTGTAAGCTCCTTGAGGGTAGGGACTGATGAGAATGTAAAATGTATATGTAAAGCGCTGCGTAAATTGACAGCGCTATATAAGTACCTGAAATAAATAAATATGGATGAGGGATTGTATTTACAAAATGTTTTAATTGTAGGTACTCCCAATCTTTTAAAAAAAACCACCGCCTCCACAATCCTTAAATGGAAGACGTTTGGGACAACCAGAACCCTTCCTAGAGCTGGCCGTCCGACCAAACTGAGCTATCGGGGGAGAAGAGCCTCGGTGAGAGAGGTAAAGAAGAACCCAAAGATCACTGTGGCTAAGCTCCAGAGATGCAGTCGGGAGATGGGAGAAAGTTGTAGAAAGTCAACCATCACTGCAGCCCCCCACCAGTCGGGGCTTTATGGCAGAGTGGCTCAACGGAAGCCTCTCCTCAGTGCAAGATACATGAAAGCCGCATGGAGTTTGCTAAAAAACACCTGAAGGACTCCAAGATGGTGAGAAATAAGATTCTTTGGTCTGATGAGACCAAGGTACAACTTTTTGGCCTTAATTCTAAGTGGTATGTGTGGAGAAAAAAAGGCACTGCTCATCACCTGTCCAATACAGTTCCAACAGTGAAGCATGGTGGTGGCAGCATCATGCTGTGGGGGTGTTTTTCAGCTGCAGGGACAGAATGACTGGATGCAATCAAGGGAAAGATTAATGTGGCCAAGTACAGGGATATCCTGGACGAAAACCTTCTCCAGAGTGCTCAGGACCTCACACTGGGCAGAAAGTTTACCTTCCAACAAGACAATGATCCTAAGCACACAGCTAAAATAACAAAGGAGTGGCTTCACAACAACTCTGTGACTGTTCTTGAATGGCCCAGCCAGAGCTCTGACTTAAACTCGATTAAGCATCTCTGGAGAGACCTAAAAATGGCTGTCCACCAACGTTTACCATCCAACCTGACAGAACTGGAGAGGATCTGCAAGGAGGAATGGCAGAGGATCCCCAAATCCAGGTGTGAAAAACTTGTTGCATCTTTACCAAAAAGACTCATGGCTGTATTAAATGAAAAGGGTGCTTCTACTAAATACTGAGCAAAGGGTCTGAATACTTAGGACCATGTGATATTTCAGTTTTTCTTTTTTAATAAATCTGCAAAAATGTCAACAATTCTGTGTTTTACTGTCAATATGGGGTGCTGCGTGTACATTAATGAGGGAAAAATTAACTTAAATGATTTTAGCAAATGGCTGCAATATAACAAAGAGTGAGTATATATATATATATATATATATATATCCCCCATTATTTGGGTTGCAGCATTCAAGAAACGTTTTGAGTACTCAGGGGTTCCCATCAATGCAGGTTGAGGGGTTTTGGGGTAGTTCAGTTGGAGAGAAGAGGGCTGATTTACAGTTTTTTCAGGATTGATAAGTCCTCATTTGGGACCTGGAATTTGAAGGCTTAGAGGGACTTTGGGTGGGAAAGAGCCTCCAAACCATGATTACAGGGACTTTGGATCAGAAAGGGTTAACCCATCTGAAAGGGAAGCTTTAAAAGCAGCAGGATGGAGGCAGCATTTGTCTATGAGGTGTAGTGTAGTAGTCCTCAGCTGTGAGATCGTGTGGGCTGCCTGGAGACTGAGACTCGATTTACTGAGCTCCTGTGGCTTGTCTTGCACCCCAAAACAGACAGGAACCCTAAACCCAAATGTGAAATCAAGATACTGGCAGTGAGCCATTTTGTGTGGTCTTCATTATACCAGGACTATGGACTGTTTGCCTGCTGGCTGGTGATCTTGGATTTTCCATATTACAATATATATAAAACACTGAAAGAATATTAATAATAAAATTATTAGCTATTGGTCACAACTGCCAGTTTTCGTTTAAATTTAGGCAAGCTCAAGTCCAGAAAATAAACTGAAATGGTATAAATGTACAAAGGTAAACTACCATAGGTTAAGAAAAACAGTTTAGGTTATCAAAAACAGAAAAAAAGGTAAATGTTAGAGCTGCAACTCTAATGCCCCGTACACACGATCGGACTTTCTGACAACAAATGTTGGATGTGAGCTTGTTGTCGGAAAGTCCGACCATGTGTATGCTCCATAGGACATTTGCTGTCGGACTTTCCGCCAACAAATGTTTGAGAGCAGGTTCTCAAACTTTCCGACAACAAAACTTGTCGGAAATTCCGAGCGTGTGTACACAAGTCCGACGCACAAAAGTCCACGCATGCTCGGAATCAAGCAGAAGAGCCGCACTGGCTATTGAACTTAATTTTTCTCGGCTTGTCATACATCTTGTACGTCACCGCATTCTTGACATTTGGAATTTCCAACAACATTTGTGTGACCGTGTGTATGCAAGACAAGTTTGAGCCAACACCCTTTGGAAAAAAATACACGGTTTTGTTGTCGGAAAGTCCGATCGTGTGTACGGAGCATTAGGCTCCATTCGCAATTGCATTTAGCCAGGCTGTAAATCCCAGCGGCAAGAATCTACTCATTCCTGTGGCTTGCACTGACAGCTGTGTATTGATACCTGAGATGATTGTGGATGAATACACTTTTGTGTGACTAAACACCCCTACCAATGGGGCCTTACAAGTGTAGGATTTTTAGAAACTGCATAGAGAGCCAAGGTGTCAGTAAGGGCAGTTTCCTACACCAATAAAAGTAATTTGGAAACTGGAGGAAGCTTTGACAGGAGCAGGTTTGGCAGAACAAAACGACAGCAGATTTAGAAAACAAGTTTCTGAGAGTTAACAGCTGTGTGAATAAGAACTCAAAGGACAATAGGGATGAGGCTCAGATACACCACATCATGGGCTGCCAGCAAATGTGGGGGCATTTGAGGTTTACGGTTACAGCAAATTTATGGTGAACTTTATGGTCAAATTTGCAGGACTTATAATACTCAGAGCTCAGTGGAAGCAGCATCCTAATAAGACAAGTTGACAACAAAATGCATGCACGCCTCCTCCTCATTTCTTTTGTTCTCCCCCCATTCACAACATTCTCCTGTTCCAACTGCCATAATGTCTGTACCCTCTAGTGATAGGGAAGGAAGTCTCAGAAAAAGAAAGAAAGATTTCAGAAAGAAAAAGGGTCATGGGGCCACAGTGTGAAGGATCAAGCGAAGGCTAAAAACTCTGAAGAATTCTAGTACTCCCACCTGCCATCTCAAGCAGCATCCTTCCCAAGGCAATTGCCTGCCTCTTGCACAGTTGCTGGGGAGGAAGACAACAATGTCCCCAGATTGCCCCTGTACCCAACATCTTAATGCCAGCTTGGCAATGCTGCTGGCTTTGCAGCTGCTCCCATTCTAGCTTGTGAAATCATCCGCCTTCTGCAAGTATATGGCCTGTGTTATACCACGTATGCAGGTAGCCAGCTGCTATTATTATTTTAGAAAGCCATGCCTCCCCTCCACAATCATGTGGAATGTAATGTGTCTGTGTTGCTGGACCACACTGTTAGTGGCAGGGTATACAAGACAAAATAAAAGGGGATTGGGGATAGGACCCAAGGTGTCCTAGCCTTCAGTGAAGGAAAAGGAACAAACTGCGGTTTAACCTGATATAACTTTATTAGAACAATTAGTAGAAAAACATTTTAATCATTGAAAGGAAAGCATAAACAATAGGAGATTGCATAAGGTAAAAACTGACAACGTTGTCACTTAAAAACGCATGCCCATGAGCTCAGCCATATCCCAGTCATCCACACGTGTCAATCATCTCAAGTCATTAAGTGTGACTTAATATATAATGCTTACATATGTTTAGGCGAGGTGAGTTCCGGGAAACCTTGGTAGCACAAGTCGGTACCCGTATTGTGCTTAACCATGGACCTCCAGACTCCCTATATGCCTATAGAGTTGCTGCATTAAGTCTTTACAATGTTAAAGAAAGCATTGGTTATCTCAGACAAATAAATGCAATTCTGGCTAGAAAGTATTCCTGATAGTTAGTGAACAGGACAGGTTGGATTTCTGGATGTAGCACTGTCAATCATAATAATATATATAAAAAAATGCAGCACACTGTGATGCAAGCATGCAACTTGAATCAAGGAGAAACAATAGATCCACAACAAGCCTGTTAGTCATTCAGCACCATGTTTCCATGAAACATTAAAGGTAGCACCACATATAGATTGGATCGGAAAATATAGTCAGCTGAGTCAAAATACAGAGCCTCCAAAAAAAAAAAAAAAAAAAAAAAAACTTATTTAAATTTCTTTTTTTTTTTTTTTTTTTCCTTCTTTTCCTTAAATGTTCAGGCTGTGATTGCTTGCTGGATATACCAGTTGAAAAGAGACTCACTGTTTAGATGATATTAGATTGGTCCTCAATAGCAGCGACAGGGTGGTGAATCCAGAGTCCTTTGCAGGGGTCCACAGGTGTGCAGGATGCGAATCTCTGTATTCCTAGTCCTGGTGACACGCACAGGATGTTTTCCACTCAAAACCAGCATGGGGCCACCTGGCCATTTACTTCCAGTTTTCGGTTGTTTGTGGATTTCCAGTTTGCGGAGATAGGATGAGGGCAAAGGAGTGATGAAAAGCCCAAGTTGGCTATCAGCAGAGGGCATTCGTAGGCACACACACCTGTGTCACTCCTTAGCCCTCATCCTATCTCCACAAACTGGAAATCCACAAACAACCGAAAACTGGAAGTAAATGGCCAGACGGCCCCATGCTGGTTTTGAGTGGATAACATTCTGTGCGTGTCACCAGGACTAGGAATACAGAGATTCGCATCCTGCACACCAGTGGACCCCTGCAAAGGACTCTGGATTCACCACCTTGTCGCTGCTATTGAAGACCAATCTAATATCATCTAAACAGTGAGTCTCTTTTCAACTGGTATATCCAGCAAGCAATCACAGCTTGAACATTTAAGGAAAAGAAGGAAAAAAAAAAGAAAATTTAAATAAGTTTTTTTTTTTTTTTCTTGGAGGCTCTGTATTTTGACTCAGCTGACTATATTTTCCGATCCAATCTATATGCGGTGCTATCTTTAATGTTTCATGGAAACATGGTGCTGAATGACTAACAGGCTTGTTGTGGATCTATTGTTTCTCCTTGACTCAAGTCGCATGCCTGCATCACAGTGTGCTGCATTTTTTTTATATATATTATCTCTATGATTGACAGTGCTACATCCAAAAATCCAACCTGTCCTGTTCACTAACTACCAGGAATACTTTCTAGCCAGAATTGCATTTATTTGTCTGAGATAACCAATGCTTTCTTTAACATTGTAAAGACTTAATGCAGCAACTCTATAGGCATATAGGGAGTCTGGAGGTCCATGGTTAAGCACAATATGGGTACCGACTTGTGCTACCAAGGTTTCCCCGAACTCACCTCGCCTAAACATATGTAAGCATTATATATTAAGTCACACTTAATGACTTGAGATGATTGACACGTGTGGATGACTGGGATATGGCTGAGCTCATGGGCATGCGTTTTTAAGTGACAACGTTGTCAGTTTTTACCTTATGCAATCTCCTATTGTTTATGCTTTCCTTTCAATGATTAAAATGTTTTTCTACTAATTGCTCTAATAAAGTTATATCAGGTTAAACCGCAGTTTGTTCCTTTTCCTTCACTGAAGGCAAGGACACCTTGGGTCCTATCCCCAATCCCCTTTTATTTTGACTACTTCTCCTGTTCTGACAAGGAACACCGACCTATTAGGTGAGC
This sequence comes from Aquarana catesbeiana, assembly GCF_042186555.1. NCBI lineage: Eukaryota > Metazoa > Chordata > Amphibia > Anura > Ranidae > Aquarana > Aquarana catesbeiana. The sequence continues at coordinate 350,494,122 of NC_133326.1, forward strand.
CGGTACCCTGTTACCTGAATTGACCAACGATACTGGTCATCAGGACCCCGCCCATTGTGTTTTTTTACTACGAAGGGTATACAAGACCACAGACACATGGTTCAGTAAGCATGAGAAGAAAGCTAAATATATTTTACAACACTCTGGGGAGCTTTTCGATGGTTTTTCATTCAATAAGTAGCATTTTGGCACCTTTTGAAGAGCCAACCAAAATGGTGAGCTGTGAACTGATTAGTGGATTAGTGATACAACCCCTATTTTGTTCCTCCTGGAGCATCTACTCCAAGGCCTGACAGCCCCTACTGACTCCACCTTGTGAGGCAGAGGCAGCAAGAGGCAGAGAGGGAATACAGTGAGGATGGTTGGAGTGCTGGCAGGGAGGAGGAAACAGGGCAGCCTTCAAGGAGTACTCCAGGATTTGGGTCATCAAAGAGATGGACTACTATTCCTGATACAAGGGTTTAAATAGCCAACCTACCCTTTGAGAGGACCTTTGGTGCAGCAGGAGGTTTTATTACAGAGAGGCAAATTGCCTGTCCCCTGACAGGGTGAACTAGCTCACTCTTAATAAAACTGTAAAGAACTGTAAAGGTGAAAATGTTTCTGCAGCTTGACTTCAGCTGCAAAATTTCTAATGTTTGTTGCAGGGCAAATCATGCATTAAGCCTAAAAGCATGTGGCCTTTTCCAGTGCTCCGGCACTCAAAATTATTTGTGTTTGTTGTCCTTCAGATAATACTTTTTAATGTTTATTTAATGTTTTAATGTTTATTTCAAGATAAAAAACCTGCCTTGCCACTCCCTGTTATATTGGGCTAACCACGTTGTTTACATAATGTACTGCCACTGAACAATATTTGTGGCTCTTGTCTTTCAAATACTGGACTACTAAATACCGGAAGAAGTTCAATGTGTAAATCAAAATGTGAAATCTTCAGTTGGTAGGATTTCTTTACTCCACTGAGTAGGCGAAAGGTTGATTCCTAAGTGTGTTACACCATTCCTTACACATGGATGGAGAAGATGGTTTTGGGCTTTTGATCCAGAGTTGGCAACTTAAACCAAAATGCCACCATAGCATTTTGCAGTACCACGCAATACTCTCTGGTTTACACCTAGTTGGCCATGAGTTTATCCTACAGTAACATAATGTCCCAAATCATACCTCCGGGGTATGCAAGAAGTACCTTATATAAAAAAAGACAAGATTATAGGGTTCAGTTCATTGAATGGCCCCATAGTTTTTGGACTTGCAACAGTGATGGGAAGAACTTTCCAAACATTAATTGCTTTAAATTGTAGAAAGAATGCCATGAGTGTATTCTGCAAAAGGTGACTACTTTGATAAGTCAAAAATGGTTTAAACTTTATAAATAAAGCGATTCAATTATTTAATTTTTTTTGTCCAATGGTTCATTTTCTCTGTGCTTTTATTTCAGAGTACATTGAGACAATAAAACATCTAAATGTTAATAAAAAATGGAAACCGGGGTGTTCTAAAACTTTTGACTGGTAGTGTATGTGTATTTCTGAAATGTGTAAATGGTAGGTCAGATGTAGGTTTTTGGATCTGGATATAGCATATTAACTTCCCTCTCTTCTTTCACAGATTTCCAAGAGGCTTACACTATTAAAGGCTCTGCTTTTCCAACATCACTCCATAGTTTATAAACATGACAAGAAAATACATAACTAACTCTCTACCACCTGCCCAGTGCCTTTGTTCCAGATGGCTTGTTGGTCTACTAGAAAAAGAATGTTCCCCATCACAGCTGTTCCTCCATGTGGTAGCAAAGCAGGGTTTGTATGTGATGAGCTCCCATCTTCCCAGTTATGCAGGGCTGGTTACTGCTGACAGAATAGACCAAAGAGGAGACTGAACTACAGGTCCTTGGAACCACTTTAATCCCATAGACAGTGACCTCTTAATTAATCACTTCCTGCTTGCCCTCCGTGTGTCATTGCTGAACCGATGATAAATGTATTATTCAGATTGTTAATTGCCAAAAGTACATCTATTTTCCTGTAGTGGGTAGAATTGTTATACAATTTATTATGATGTTGCACACAGTTTTTAATAACTGGGATTCTCAGATATTGTAGTAAATTAATTAATGGTCATTGCCAATTTATCTCTACATATATTACACCCTACGTAAATTAGTCTTTATAAGTTAAAGTCCTTTTGGTGGATTATAGTTAACCAAAAATAAAACCATGATAAACTAAATGATACATAAAGTTAAGCTAAAAAATCCTCACAAAATTCTCGAAGGCTATATTGCATTCTGAAAATAGGTCTCTGTGGACTATAATGAACCCATGTATTTATAATAAAACACACAGTATGAGTTTTATAATAATATTATTTGAAGGAGGGAAGAGCTAGAATTCATAATTAAAAACTTGTAATACATATTATAAAAAATTGGGTTAGTAAAATGGATCAAAAAACTCATATATAAGCACAGAGGCTGTCAGTTAAAATAGACAAAAATCTGGGATAGGTGGCTACAAACCTCAAAAACTCTTAGTAAGGCGAACCTTTCTCTTTTTACCTGTAAATTGCCCTCCATCATCGTTTTTGTTATTTAATGGTGACTGAGTGATGAGGAAATATATGTCTACAATGTACCATGATTATTCTTAATATCTTTAAGGCCTTATGTACACTGCTGCTGCTAAACGGACATTTAGGAGAAGTTGGGCATTCTTTTTCAACTGCTCCTGAACTCTCCTCTATGTTATCTTATCAGTACATGTACACAGGGTCGTTTAGAGCTGTTTCTAGACAGTTGAGTTTAGAGGCTTTTTTTGGAATGCAAAAAAACTGGTTCAGAAGCTGAGTTTAGAGGCATTTCAAGCATCAAACGCTGCGTTTTTCATTACTGGCTATTTTGCGGCATGTAAACGCGGCAAAACGGACGTTTTAATTGTGGGTTACTATCAGTCAAGTTTCAATCGTTCACGAGAGGTTGTAAAAATGTCCCAAGTACATGAAACCTTACGATATATGTGTCAATGCGTGTCTCAGCATGTAGTATAATATATATGAGATGTCTGTTCAAGATAACCGTTGGTAAGATTGTCAAGCATATCTGACATTTCCTATGCATATATTTTATTTGTAAATTGTTTTTTTTTTTGTTCCAATAAAGATACTGTTTAAAGTAAAAAAAAATAAAGAAGTTGAGAGAAAATGGTTAGGGTACGGTTAATAAGGTGGTTAAGTGAAAGGATGATATAAAATAGCATGTTTATAGTGTCAGTGGAAAGCCCCTAATAAAATAAAAAGACAAACTCATGCATTTTCAGCTATGAGGCTTTAGTAACTGTCTTTTTTGCCAATATGTTTTAACATATTTAATATGAGATATGAATTTTCTTTTAAATTTGAAGAATCTGAGATCTGTGAACTGATAAGATCAAAGTATTTTGAGAAGAGTTTTGTGGGATGCCAAGGAAACAGGTGGAATCAACCTACTTAAATGTGGTTGAGCACCTTGAGTAACTGTGTTTGCTTAAGGGTCACAATGCAGAAGGCTATAAGGACCATGGTAAAGGCACCATGGTAAAGGCAAAACCTAAAAAGTAACTCCACTTTTCGTTTCCATAACATTTTATTGAGTATGTTCAAGATATATATACAGAGACAGATGTGTGTACAATACCAAGCTTTACATGGGCCCATTGACCTGGGGAAATACAAATAAGCTAAAATCAAAACAGTATAACAAAGTTCATTCTCAATATAGTGACAAAAAGATGTATAGAAGAGTTATAGTGCACTTAAGAAAAAACAGTGGTTGTAGGTGGATGGTGGACCTAATTTTTCCAGTGGTGTGGGTGGATGGTGGACCTAATTTTTTGAGAGGTCAAATCTGTGAGTGAGGTTGGTTTCTTGAGGTAATAGCAATTGGGTGGGGGAATCTCTGTATAAAGATGGATGAGCATAGTTTGCGACGTAGTAGGTTACCTGGGGTGGGTGTAATAGGCATTTGGGGGATTTCCATGGTTGGCAGGCCAGCTGACAACCAGATTTAGGTTTATTAGTTGAATGTGGGTGAGTATGATGCATGGTAAGAGGGGTGGGGGGGGCATAGGGGGTTGAGGAAGGGTTGGGGGATGAAAAGGTGGGGGAAAGGAGGCGTTTGATATAGGTGGAGGATATGGGCGGGACAAACCGAAACAGGGGGGGCCTTGGCCTCCTGTCTGACCCTGGTTACAGTCTATCCAGCCTTAGCTATCCCTGGGGCTATAAGGGAAACGCTCCAAGAGGTTTACTTCTTCATTAAGGATTGGAGTTCATAGTTTGAATGTAATCCGAGGTGGTTCTGAACTGTCACCAACAAGACCAGACAGTAGTGTGTTTGGAAATGTTGTCATGGGAGATGGCTATAAGTTCATCCATTTTGGCAATTATGTCAATTATCTGGAACCATTCTTTGATTGATGGTGCGTGGGTTTTGCCCCATAAGGTTGGGACACATCTCTTAGCAGTGTTCAGCATGTGCATAGCAAGAGATTTGAAGTAACAGCATCTGGGTGTAGGAGAAATTGGGAGGGAGTGAATTGTAATGTAAAGGTAGATACCTTGGAGGTTATGCTGTGGACTTTGCGCCAGAATTTCTGGATGATTGGGCATGACCACCAAATGTAGAGGAGAGAGCCTGGTTCGGATTTGCATCTCCAGCATAAGTTGGATATGGATGGAGCAAACTTGTGGATAATGGTCGGTACTCTATACCACTTAGTGAGTACTTTGTAGCCATTTTCTTGTGTGGACACGTTTATTGAGCCCTTGAGGATGTTTACAAATATTTGCTCCCACTGTGTGTCTGTGAGGTCTAGGGATAGTTAATTCTCCCAGGATTGGCATGTTTTGTTTTTCGTGGGGTATTTGGCGAAGAGTAATGAGTAGATGGTTGAGACCACATTTCTCTGTGGTGTGTTCTTTGAGCATAGTGATTCTAGGGGGGTAAGTTGGCGGGTCCAGTGAGATTTGTGGTTCGGGCCTAGGAGAAGATGTTGAATTTGATAGTATGGCCATAATGGGAACTTGAGGTCTTTCATTTGGGATGCTAGTTCTTTGCATTTTAGAAATGTGGCCCTGTGGAAGAATTGTTTGGCCAATATGTGTTTATGTGGCCATGAAGTTGATAGGAATTGTTTGGACATTCCCGGAGGGAATTCAGGGTTAAGACAAAGTGGTGTCATGGGGCCTGGAGTGGATGATGGGGAGTGTTTATTGTTAGTTTCATGAAAGCAGCGTAGTGTAGTAACTCCACTTTTGAAAAAATATTCACCTCCAGGTTATCTATGTACATTGCAGTGATTTTTAACAAAGTTGTTGCAGATTCATTCCTTTCGTTACTCTGAAGAAATTCTGTAGCTGTTTGTTTGTCTGTGTCCACTCGCAAAGTGAATGGAAGTGGCTTTTTCATTAGTGATCAGCTACTGTACTTGCGGGGTTATAATGAAGAAACTGGCAGGGTCTTAATCTCTTTACATGTGATTAACCCTTTGGGAGTATCTTACTAAAACTGAAATGTCTGTTTGCCCAAAGGATGCCCAAAATCTGATTTGTATGTAGGCAGGTGCAGTCTACTTTCTCCACTGCAGGTGGTGCTCAACCACAGTAGCATTGCAGGGGGAAAGTAATTCAAGTAGAATATGGTCCCTCTATGGTTTCCAGGGTCAATGGGGAACCAATCCGATTGGATGCTGCCACGCCATGTGACGCTAGCAGACATCTTGGGTCAAGCAGAGAATATTTAAGGCCCTGGCTCCCAGGCTTGGAGCGCATTTCGCGTGGGGGCAGTGTAGGGACAGGTCACCTATCTGACGAGGACAATGATTAGCGACAGGTAGAGGTTCCAAACAAATAGGGAAAGGATAGGGACACGCCATCCTTATGGAGATGTCCCCATGTGGGCCGGGACTGGCTAGGCTGCATTTCTCCCCTCAAGACTGTTGCACATCTGAGACCTGGTCTGCTACACATTGCTGTTACATGCCGTCCATGTTCCCAGTTGGGTGCCTTCCCACCGGGTTTGTTGTGAATTACTGGATTCCACATTAATACAAGTTCTATTCTCTGCAACTGGGCTCTGTGTATTTACTGCCACCGCACAACTCTGCACCTCTTCAAACATAGTGGCAGTCTGCAGAATATGTTCCTTTATGCAGCACGTACGGAAGGAGGAGCAGGCACCATCATTGCACCACTAGGATCGGCTCTGGCCCTGGTGCCCAAATTTAATGGCTTCAACATTCCCCTGGCTGAGTGGGAGGAGAGAGTTGAAATAGCTGCACACCTGTATCAGGTTCCCACCCTGCTCATCTTGGAGGATGAAGTCTGCCAAGTGGTTATGACACTACCAGAAAAAGATTGGGCCACCTTAGAACAGATCGTGACACGCCTAGAGGGCCTGTTTGGAGAGAACATGATGATCCTGAGTTGAGGCACAGATTCTTTCTTTGGAGACAACAGGAGGATGAGAGCCTCACTCATTTTAGTGTTGCATTCCAAAACCTCTGGAAACACCTGGAGAAGAGGGATGCACACAGCTGTGGTGATATCACCAACTCTGATCACATGTTGAGGGACCACTTTGTGTTAGGATTGAAGACTGGCCCAATTAGGAGGGACCTACAACAGTGAATCAGAGCACAACCCACCATCTCTTTCCATGATGTGGTGGTAGAAGCAGTTGTGAGGGAGCAAGAAAATGCAGAAGCAACCGTGACAAAAAAGTATCATCCGGCACACATGAAAGAGGGGGCCCTAGCACCCTCACCACTTTTAGCCATACACACAGTGCTAAGAGAACTTGCCCTGGACATGACCTCCCTGAAACAAAAAGTCTCCACTCTCAAGCAAGAGTGAGAACCGTTATGGAGTGATCCAGAGGAAAACCGCAAGTGCTAGCGGTGCAGCCATTTTGGATATGTAAGCAAGAACTGTGGTCAGCCTGGGTTCAAAAGCTCACTCAATCTGGGAACAACCCTGGTTTCACTTCCCAACCATGCCACCCTAGCAGACCTATACGTATTACTGCATCTTGGAGGCTCTACCCCAAGTAAAGGCTATTTATGCTCCACTGCAAGTAACTATGTGCTTGTTGGACGAGTCATAATACAAGTTGCTGCTAGAACAACTGGACATTCCCTTTCGGAAATATCCTCTACCGCAGCAGAGACTGCTTTACCAGCTACTTGAAAAGCATCTATTGGTTTTTGCTGCCAGCCCAAAAGACTACGGCTATACCAAAGCCATTGATCACCCAATCCATATGGAAAAAGAAAAAGGTTCCCCTGAGTGGATTTTTCCGGCACTTGCAAAGGTAATAATGTAAAATAGGAAGATACGCGTATATATGTATAATAGATAAAATAGTATTTCTGTTTATTCAAAACGTTCTAGTATTAAAAACAATGCATACATTGGCAAACAACAACAACATGTACATTAAACATATTACAAAACGGTTGTAATATCTATTTCAGTTGGTAAGTGACAGGTGATGTTTAAATAGTGGAATTCTTTTCAAGCCCAACGCATTTCGAGTACATTCTATTTCAGTCCTTCTTCAGGGGCCAAATTGAAAAGAAAAATTCATCTAAATTAATTGAAAAACATATATTTGATCAATTGCCATATAAATCTATATGTCAATAACCAATTATAGGTGAAATGATCCGTAGATCACTTACCTGTTATGTTACCGTTGATGTTTATGCAGAAAAAGACATTGGTAATTACAACCAGGAATGGGGAATGCTTGCAAGAGAGATGGCATTTGATTTGATGTTCATGAATAGAAAAGTTGTTCTCTGGGTACTTGTATCTCATATATAACACTTCCCCAGTGAGAGGGGGAAGAGATGAAGGGGAGGGAAGGTTTCTGGAGTTCTTTTTAGATTTAGTTTTTATGATGTATATATAGGGGTTCACCTACCCCGGCCTCCCCCGGATGCGTGCGGGCCACAGCGGTATACTGGAGCGAAGGAACCGTCCTATAGATAAAAGTTTATATGGTTTAAATGAGTGACATATTCTTATTTCATAGAACAAACAGCAATAAACTTTTTCTTAATATATGTCCATTAGATGCTGATAGCTAATGCGCCAAGTCAGCTTGTAGGTTTGTGTGTAGTGAACACTACCTATATGTAATTCAAAATAGGAGAGAAAATGTGTTGTTAATTAAAATGGTAATTAATGGACATACTTTGCCTACAGAGTATACTTGCATGTGTAGTATGGAGCTCTTAATTAATCATTGTAAATGGAAAATATAAGAGTAATGTTTGATATGCACTATGTGCTCCCCTTAAATAACTCCTGTGGTTTATGTTGAAGCATACTAGCAGTAATAGCATTGTATGGTCATGGTGTTTAAAATTGTATAATGGGGGGTGTGCGATAACAGACAGAAACTAATAAATAAAGAAAGGATATTATGCACATATGCACATGCAACCGTGCATGTGTACACAAATTTACACACAATTAGGTGTGTGCATATATGAAAGATACTGGATATTTATATGAATAACTTTAGTATTATGTTTTAAGTTTATAATACTAATGGGAAGATAATAATAGACAATGTAAGATCTACAGCATGCAAGCATGTAGAGCAAAAGAAAGAGATCAGTATACTGAGTGGTTAAAGAGGAGAGTTCTAATACCTGTTCTTAGAGAGTATGCCTATAATGATTTCATTATCGCGCTGCTCGAGTACATCCTTACCCACAATGTTTTTTCTTTTGATGGCTCCCACTACCTCCAGGTGCAGGGGGTTGCGATGGGGACATGTTGTGCCCCGTCGTATGCCAACCTGTACCTGGGGGAGTGGGAGAAAACTTTTTTGTCGGACGACAATCTTTCCCAGTATACCAACCACATTGCGGGTTGGTATCGATATATAGACGACATTTTGATCATCTGGAACGGTCCCTTGGATGTACTCGAGCAGTGCGTACTAAGAATGAACAAAAACGACTTTAACCTGACATTTACTATGTCTTCCGATACAAATCGGATAACCTTCTTAGATCTAGAAATCTATAAAAATGAGCGAGGTGGACTGTCTAGTAAACTATTCAGGAAAACCACCTCTGGAAATACCATATTACACGCAGCGAGTTTTCACCCCCAACCTCTTATTGATTCGATACCTTATTCACAGTATCTTAGAATCAAACGCAATTGCACAGATAATGATACATTCATAAGGGAAGCCGCCATTTTAAGAGACAGACTATTGGCACGAGGATATACACATAGGTCCCTCAAAAAATCCTTTAAGAGAGTATTGGATAAACCTAGAAGTACACTTTTCCAGACCTCCAAACCTAAAAATACCAACTCACTACGTATTATAACAACGTATAACCAACAACACCGCCAAATTAGAAAAATAGTCGAAAAATACTGGCACTTACTAACTTTCGATCCTTCCCTAGGCCATCTGATACCCAACAAACCCCAATTTACGTTTAGGAGAGCAACATCCATTGGTGACAAGATGGTGAGCAGTGAATTCAAAAATGAATTAACTAAAACACACTGTAAGTACAGAGGAACATTCATATGTGGCTCATGCCGATATTGTGGATATATGTGGACACAAAAGAACCCCATTCTTCCTAATGGCAAAAAACTATTTCCAAAGCATTTCGCAAACTGCAGAACCACTGGAGTCGTTTATCTTCTCCAGTGCGACTGCGGTTGCTTTTATATAGGTAAAACTAAAATGGAGTTCTGGAAAAGAGCATACAGACATATTGTGTCAATGCAAACTTCTGATCCTGATCTCCCCTTGGGTCGTCATGTTGCCCTGGTACATGGGGGAAAATTCCCTAAAATTAAATTTCTAATTCTGGATCGGGTGCACCCTAGCCCTAGGGGGGGTGACTGGAATAAAACCTTACTCCAGAAGGAATTAAAATGGATTTATTCGCTGAAGGCTACCTTGCCCCCAGGCCTTAACGATGCCATGTGTTTCAAACCATTCTTCGAGGGCTTCAACTCCGGTGGAATGGAGAAATGAAACATTAATAGACCAAGCTGACAGATTCGTTATTTACATTTAGGGAATATGCCCTACCTGTGATCTGTGTCCTCCTCTACACCTTCAACTATGCTTAGATACTGTGAAATAATACTGTGTCTTATGTCTATATTGTAAACTTTCGGGCTATCTGTCCTTTGCACATATCACCCCTGTATTATGAATTATTATGTTTGTAATAGGGTCAGCCCCACCCTTTCCCTCATCATACTATTGTCAATGTAAGACTAAGTACTTGTTTTTTTAATTTTATTCTTAAATTTAAGACATGACGGCCTTATACGCAACTCCACACTATGGTGGACTCATCTCATCCATCTTGAATAGAAGAGAGCCGTGTGTGCAGATGTACAGATAGCCCAATAGTATCAACTTTACAATACCCTTGGTCTGTTAAACTCCCTGTGTTGGTTTGGTTACATTGATATAACGAATGAAGTGATTCCTCGTGCACATATGAATTGGCAATGAGATATCACCCATTCGTCCTACAATCACTAACCTTAATAGATACATGTCTATGATGTAAATTGCTATGAACTTATTTTGATATGATGCAATATATGCATTTAAACATAATTAGAATCTACGGGAATACAAATGTTGAAGCCAGATCAGTACTGTTATCTATTTTGTTGATCAAGATCCTTTGTGACATTTGTAACAGTCTGTACTATTTATGTCACTCTTAGTTTTTTAGGGCAGTTATACAAAACAACTAACTCTCCTTCTTCCACTTACAAGTAACTACCCACTAAAAGTATTTGTAAGTATACAAAAATCTCTAATTCTGTGTTTCTGCGATTCTTTACCCATCTTTAGGGTTAATAATTCTAACGTGTTTGCCTCTCTCCCAGCCCACCCCCTTTTGGTATGCGTTCGCCAATAGCGGTTACCTGATCTCTCCCATCTACAATTAACTATCCACTTAGAGTATTTGTAAGTATACAAAAACGTATAAATATATGTCTCTGCGATTCTCTACCCTTGTTTAGGGTCAATAATCCTCAAACAATATGTTTATCTATTTCCCGGCCCACCCCCTTGGATGTGTCCGCCAATAGCGGTTACCCGGCACGGAAAGGCCGCCCAGCACCTTCAGCTGGGCGGCATTACAGGAGGTTACCAGGGCAACATAACATCTATGCCCTTCACCTCCATATTGCCACTCCGGCGGACATGCGCAGTCCGCCGGTGAGGCTTTCCGTGCCGGTGGGAGGGGTGTGCGTGACGCCGCTCCAACGTAATTGCGCTCGCGCATGCGCGGTAGGGGCGGCGCCGCGCATCCCCGTCTCAGGGAGCTTCTCAGGCCGTCCAGCTGGCGAGAATTACCAGCCAGCTGAGCGCGATCATTGCGCCAGCTGATTGGAACTCGCCACACATATAAACTGGCCCCACTCATTCCCAACTAAGGCGTCTTGCTTGCCGGATGCTGGGATGCGTGGCTGGCTTAACATGTCTACTCTCTAAGAACAGGTATTAGAACTCTCCTCTTTAACCACTCAGTATACTGATCTCTTTCTTTTGCTCTACATGCTTGCATGCTGTAGATCTTACATTGTCTATTATTATCTTCCCATTAGTATTATAAACTTAAAACATAATACTAAAGTTATTCATATAAATATCCAGTATCTTTCATATATGCACACACCTAATTGTGTGTAAATTTGTGTACACATGCACGGTTGCATGTGCATATGTGCATAATATCCTTTCTTTATTTATTAGTTTCTGTCTGTTATCGCACACCCCCCATTATACAATTTTAAACACCATGACCATACAATGCTATTACTGCTAGTATGCTTCAACATAAACCACAGGAGTTATTTAAGGGGAGCACATAGTGCATATCAAACATTACTCTTATATTTTCCATTTACAATGATTAATTAAGAGCTCCATACTACACATGCAAGTATACTCTGTAGGCAAAGTATGTCCATTAATTACCATTTTAATTAACAACACATTTTCTCTCCTATTTTGAATTACATATAGGTAGTGTTCACTACACACAAACCTACAAGCTGACTTGGCGCATTAGCTATCAGCATCTAATGGACATATATTAAGAAAAAGTTTATTGCTGTTTGTTCTATGAAATAAGAATATGTCACTCATTTAAACCATATAAACTTTTATCTATAGGACGGTTCCTTCGCTCCAGTATACCGCTGTGGCCCGCACGCATCCGGGGGAGGCCGGGGTAGGTGAACCCCTATATATACATCATAAAAACTAAATCTAAAAAGAACTCCAGAAACCTTCCCTCCCCTTCATCTCTTCCCCCTCTCACTGGGGAAGTGTTATATATGAGATACAAGTACCCAGAGAACAACTTTTCTATTCATGAACATCAAATCAAACGCCATCTCTCTTGCAAGCATTCCCCATTCCTGGTTGTAATTACCAATGTCTTTTTCTGCATAAACATCAACGGTAACATAACAGGTAAGTGATCTACGGATCATTTCACCTATAATTGGTTATTGACATATAGATTTATATGGCAATTGATCAAATATATGTTTTTCAATTAATTTAGATGAATTTTTCTTTTCAATTTGGCCCCTGAAGAAGGACTGAAATAGAATGTACTCGAAACGCGTTGGGCTTGAAAAGAATTCCACTATTTAAACATCACCTGTCACTTACCAACTGAAATAGATATTACAACCGTTTTGTAATATGTTTAATGTACATGTTGTTGTTGTTTGCCAATGTATGCATTGTTTTTAATACTAGAACGTTTTGAATAAACAGAAATACTATTTTATCTATTATACATATATACGCGTATCTTCCTATTTTACATTATTACCTTTGCAAGTGCCGGAAAAATCCACTCAGGGGAACCTTTTTCTTTTTCTATAAAAGTTTTTTGGATGTGGCACGGCCCCTTTTCCCTTTTAACCTAGGCAGACCAGTCATTTCCCTCTATGACCCAATCCATATGGGGAATGTTCCACCCATTAGGGAGCGATACCGCCATATCCCCCCAGCTTTGGGCCAGGAGTTTAAGGACTTGCTCCGCAATATGCTACAGAGCGGGGTGATTCAAGAGAGAGAGTCTGTGGGCTGCTCCAGTGATTCTGGTGTGAAAGAAAGATGGAAGTCTGCGGTTTTGCGTAGAGTACAGCAAATTAAATGCCTGCACTGATCGGGATGCTTACCTGTTACCACGGGTGAAGGAGTCACTTATGGCAGGGCTCAAAATTTCAAGTCCTGAGCTACTAGTCAGGCCTCAAGGGTTACTCGCCACCAATTGCCCCACCCAACCCCTACCCTGCCCCGACCCTAATTCTGCCCCTAAACACGCCCTTATAAATTATCTCATGTAATGACACTTAAATGTTTTATGCAGAATTAAGTTATAAAAATAAATATTAACAACAACTTTATCCCTGCCCAACAATGCAGCCTGCCCGTGTTCACCAATGCAGTCTGCCCATGTCCACCAATGCAGCCTGCGCCCGCCAATGCAGCCTGTGCCACCAATGCAGCCTGTGTCCGCCAATGCAGCTTGTGCCACCAATGCAGCCTGTGTCCCCAATCAGTCTGTGTCACCAATGCAGCCTGTGTCCCCAATGCAGCCCGTGTCACCAATGTAGCCCATGTCCGCCAATGCAGCCTGTGTCCGCCAATGCAGCCTGTATCCCCAATGCAGCCTGTGTCACCAATGCAGCCTGTGTCCCCAATGCAACCCGTGTCACCAATGCAGCCCGTGTCACCAATGCAGCCCATGTCCCCAATGATGCAGCCCGTGTCACCAATGCAGCCTGTGTCCCCAATGAAGCCTGTGTCACCAATGCAGCCTACCTGTGCAGGGGAAGAGAGAAGAGAGCCACCGCTTGGATGATCAGAGCGCCGGGAACACACAGCTTTTATTTCAATAGCTGTGTGTTCCCCGCCGCACGCTGTCAAATACAGCCCCTCCCCCTTGTCTGGGGAACTTTGATAGACAGATCACCCATCACAGGATTGGACGGATGACCTGTCTATCAAAGTACCCGGACAAAGAGGAGGGGCTGTATGTGATGGCGCACGGCGGGGAAAACACAGCTATTGAAATTAAAGCTGTTATGTTCCCGGTGCTCTGATCATTCGGGCGGGGGGCACTCCCCTCTCTTTCTCTCTTTTCACTGGGAGAACGGCTCCCATACAGCCCACCTGCCGGTGGTGCTCGCCCCCCCACTCCCAGGCAGCCATAGCTCGCCAGCCCTCAAAATCCACTCGCAAAATGCGAGCAGGCAAGTTGAATTTTTGAGGGCTGACTTATGGCATTGGGTCAAGCTAAGTGCTTCTCCACCCTTGACTTGCCAAGCAGCTACTGGCAAGTCCCATTGAGAGATCAAGATTGTGAAAAGACTGCCTTTGTCATGCCTCTGGTACTGTTTGAATTTAATCGTATGCCCTTTGGCCTGAGCAATACCCCCAGCATATTTCAGCGCCTAATGGAGGGATGCCCGGGGGACTTTAACTTCGAGACTGTGCTAGCCTACTTGGATGATATAATTATCTTCTCCAAGATCTTTGAGTATTAAGCTAAACACCTGTACCAGGTGATAGTGAAAAATACCAAGATTGAGCAAGGCAGTAAGCTAGAGCCCAAGTGGGAAGTTACTCCCTATAGGGTTGAACAACAACCCTTTCCTCTGATTCCAGTCTATGACTTAATCCTAGAGGGACCTCATTCTGTCAGGAGAGGTTTCCCCTACAACCTGCTAAGGCCGTGTGTGCTAAGTGGCAACTGTTCCGCCAGACCAACAGGAGGCAGGGAAGTGATTGATCATGTGGATGTCCCAACTGTGCAGGAAGTCTCAGTTAAATGGTATTTGCTTTCTTTCTTGCTCAAGTCTCCGGCCTCTCCTGACCTGGAAGCGGGAAGCCCCAGTACAACAGCTATGGACAGTCCAGCCACACAGAGGCGACTGAGGATTCAGACTTGAACCCAGGTGGTGAGGATATGGAAGGCCTAATTGACCCTTATCCAACTGTGGCCTCGGAGTCACAACCAGAACAGGATTACCTGCAACCTGACTCCCCACTGTTGCTCATTGGCCTTTGTGCTCTAACCGCAACCATCTTTCTGCAAGATACTAGATACCCTGATTATGTTGTTTGACTTGTACCTGTTATGCTTTAATTAAGTTAATTGCATTTTTGTTGATGCTTCTTACTGTGTTACAATGCTGAGCAAGGCAAGAGGAACATGGTTCCTCTATGGTTTCCATGGTCACTGAGGAAGCTATCCCATTGGATGCTGCCATCCCATTTGACTCCAGCAGCCATCTTTGGTCAGGCAGAGCCTATTTAAGGCCCTGGCTTCCAGGCTTGGCGCTCATATAGCCAGTGGGTAGTGTAGGGACAGGTCACCCATCTGACAGGGACAGTGATTAGCGGCAGGGAGAGGTTCCAAACAAGTAGTTTAGGGATAAGGACACACCATCCTTCTGAAGACCTCTTCATTTGGGCTTGGACTAGCCAGGCTGCATTCCGTGCCTCAAGACAGACACTGTTGGCACATCTGAGACCTGGTCTGTTACACATTGCTGATACATGCCGTAAGTGTTCCCGGTCGGATGCCTTCAAGCCAGGTTTGTTGTGAATTACTGGATTCCACATTAATACAAGTTCTCTACAACTGGACTCTGTGTGTTGACTGCCGCCACGCTGTTCCTTCCCACATGTATCTCAGTGCAGACTTCTGGGAAAATCGGTGAGCCAATCACACAAGCAGGAAATTACGTTTCTGGGGGCATTATGTATACCATCTGTGTTCAGAACAGAGACACTGCAACTGGTGTGGTGGTGATCAGGGACACTGTAACTGTTGTGGCGGTTATCAGGGACAAAATAACTGTTGTGGCAGTGATGAGGGGCACTGTAACTGGTGTGGCAGTGATCAGGGATACTGTAACTGGTGTGACAGTGATCACGGACACAGTAACTGGTGTGACAGTGATCAGGGACACTGAAACTGGTGTAGCGGTGAACAGGGACACAGTAACTGGTGTGGCAGTGATTATGGACAATATGACTGCTGTGGCGATGACCATGGACACTGTAACTGGTGTGGTGGTGAATTGATCAGGGACAAAAAACCAGGTGTGGCAGTGATCAGGGACACTGTAACTGGTGTGGCGGTGATCTACTTCGGAGGGGCATTTATTTAAATTTTTTAAATAAAGGACTTGTCAAAAAGTGTCTAATGTCTTTTTTTGTTTTTGGGGAATGAGACAAGCCCCAGGCCTGAAGACCCCCAGAACTACCGGCCAGGGTTATGGGGAAGATGCCCTTGTCCCCATCAAAATGGGGACAAGGTGCTTTGGGGTGGGGGGGCGGAGCCTGCTCCCAAAGCACCCCCCCATGTTGAGAGCATATGGCCTGGTATGGTTGAGTTGGGGGGGACGCGTGCTCACCCCCCCTTTCCTGGCATGGTCAGGTAAGGGTCTGGTATGGATTAGGGATTAGGGACCCCACGCTGTTTTTTTATGCATTTTTCATTTTTTACAATTCATCTGTTAGCGGGGAAGTCCGCAGACAGCTGATGAGTCATCAGTTGTTAATGAGAGGGTGGCCAGCTTCTCGGGCCACTCCTTAACAGCCAGCTGTTCTTCAGACACAATTCAAATTGGTTGATCATTTTTCGATTGATCTGAATTAGAATCGTTCTGAAAATTTGGAATTTGTTAGAAAATTAATTAACGAAACAAAACTAAATGAAACTAAACGAATCAACAAAACTAATTTTGTAACAAAACAAATCTTCTTGTCTTCTTGCAATTAAAGGAAACACATTTTTCCGTTCTGCACATATCTAAGATATAATGATATCAGAGCAGCCAGCCATTGTTCATGATCTCCACCACAGCGGTACAATGTCACCATAGTGACACTGCACTTGCTCTTGTGACAGTATGTACAAAGAAAATGTAATATTTTTTCATTTTGTCACCAGAGCAGTGCAGAGTCACCATAGTGAGCCTGTACTGCTCTGGGGGGGGCGGGGGTGTCAGGTGATCAAGGATTTTTCCTTTTTCCTTTTAACACTCTGATGATCACTGTATAAAAGTAACACTGTTCAAAGGTTTCTTTCATGAAGCCTTTGTTTATTACTGTGATGCTGTGATTGGTCACAGCTATCACATGGTACTGGGCCGATGTGATTGGCCCTGGTACCATGTGATAGCTGCGACCAATCACAGAGATAACACAGTAGTAAGCAAGGCATCATGCAGCCTTGTTGACTACTGTAACTGTGATAGCTGTGATTGGTCACAACGTTCACATGGTATCAGAGCCGTGATCGGTGATCCACTGTCTCTGACTGGACAAAGCAATTACAAATTGCGCTGCTGCAAACTTTCTGAGAGGACTATGGATACATGCTCCTGACTGTTTATCTACATTACTCGGATGGAAAGTGGTTAATGTGTCACGTTTTGTGGTGTCACTGCTCACTGAACGCGACATGGGGTATAACTTTTGTCACTGCATATGTACAACCCCCTTCAGCAACTCTGTTGGGTTAAAGGGGGTGATTATCTGTCTACTTTTACCTCCCTCCCAACTGCAAGTGTAACAGAGCTTCTACTGAAAAGCTAACTTTTTTTTTTAAGTAATGTGTATTTTCAATTTTTTATATTTTTTATAAATGAAAGTCTATGCTATCCTGCACATGTGGATCCCTGTCATTACTCTATTGTCCTGCAGACAGCTAGTAGCATACATACAGTATCCCCCTCACATTTTTGTAAATATATTATTATATCTTTTCATGTGACAACACTAAAGAAATTACACTTTGCTACAATGTAAAGTAGTGAGTGTACAGCTTGTATAAAACAGTGTAAGTTTGTAGTCCCCTCAAAATAACTCAACACACAGCCATTAATTTCTAAACCGCTGGCAACAAAAGTGAGTACACCCCTAAGTAAAAATGTTCAAATTAGGCCCAAAGTGTCAATATTTTGGCCACCATTATTTATATATATATTATTCACCAGAGCTTTACAGGTTGCCACTGAAGTCCTCTTTCACTCCTCCATGATGACATCAAGGAGCTGGTGGATGTTAGAGACCTTACGCTCCTCCATCTTCCGTTTGAGGATACCCCACAGATGCTCAATAGGGTTTAGGTCTGGAGACATGCTTGGCCAGTCCACCACCTTCACCCTCAGCTTCTTAAGCAAGGCAGTGGTCATCTTGGAGGTGTGTTTGGGGTCTTTATGTTGGAATACTGCCTTGCGGCCCAGTCTCCGAAGGGAGGGGATTATGCTCTGCTACAGTGTGTCACAGTACATGTTGGTATTCATGGTTCCCTCAATGAACTGTAGCTCCCCAGTGCCGGCAGCACTCATGCAGCCTCAGACCATGAAACTCCTGCCACCATGCTTGACTGTAGGCAAGACACACTTGTCTTTATATGCCTCACCTGTTTGCCACCACACACATTTGACACCATCAGAACCAAATAAGTTTATGTTGGTCTCACCAGACCACAGGACATGGTTCCAGTAATCCATGTCCTTAGTCTCCTTGTCTGCAGCAAACTGTTTGCAGGCTTTCTTGTGCATCATCTTTAGAAGAGGCTTCCTTCTGGGATGACAGCCATGCAGACCTATTTGATGCAGTGTGCGGCATATGGTCTGAGCACTGACAGGCTGACCCCTACCCCTTCAGTCTCTGCAGAAATGCTGGCAGCACCCGTGCATCTATTTCCCAAAGACAACCTCTGTATATGACGCTGAGCATGTGCACTCAACTTCTTTGGCTGATCCATGGCGAGGCCTGTTCTGAATGGAACCTGTCCTGTTAAACCGCTGTATGGTCTTGGCCACCTTGCTGCAGCTCAGTTTCAGGGTCTTGGCAATCTTCGTATAGCCTAGGCCATCTTTAGGTAGAGCAACAATTCTTTTTTTCAGATCCTCAGAGAGATCTTTGCCATGAGGTGCCATGTTGAACTTCCAGTGACCAATATGAGAGGGTGAGAGCAGTAACACCAAATTTAACACACCTTTTCCCAATTCACACCTGAAACCTTGTAACACTAACGAGTCACATGACACAGGGGAGGGAAAATGGCCAATTGGGCCCACACAGGGGAGGGAAAATGGCTAATTGGGCCCAATTTGGACAGTTTCACATAGGGGTGTACTCACTTTTGTCACCAGCGGTTTAGACATTAATGGCTGTGTGTTGAGTTATTTTGAGGGGACAGCAAATTTACACTGGTATACAAGAGTAATTCTTCACAGTAAGAGCTGTGAAAGTAAGAGCTGTGAAAATGTGGAATAGACTCCCTCCAGAGGTAGTTCTGTCAAGCTCAGTAGATTACTTTAAAAAAGGCCTGGATTATTTCCAAAATGTACATAATATAACTGGGTACTAACATTTATAGGTAAAGTTGATCCAGGGAAAATCCAATTGCCTCCCGGGGGATCAGGATTTTTACCCTGCTGGGGTTTTTCGCCCTTTCTCTGGATCAACTGTGGTTGAAGGATTGTGTATATAGGATTGTATGTTTTTTTTTTTTTTTTTGGTTGAACTAGATGAACTTGTGTCTTTTTTCAACCTAACTATGTAACAAGCTGTACACTCACTACTTTACATTGTAGCAAAGTGTAATGTTGTCACATGAAAAGGTATAATAACATATTTACAAAAATGTGAGGGGTCTACTCACTTTTGTGAGATACTGTAGGTTGGTGGTTGATATGAAAATACCAAGCATTTCCTCCTCAATAGTTAAAATAGAAGAAAAATCAAGATCAAAACCAAACACAATAAACAAATAAAGTGTGCGGTGGGTTGATCTTGAACCCATGAAACTGCAAATAGTAAGATGAGGCCCTAACCATTGCAACATACCACTTAAAGATAGCCTTAGCTAAACAAAACTGCCATGTGTTTTCTATTCTTCCTTAGCACTAGTAATTGCGGTAGAGAAAAGCCATTTTTTTGTTTAAATGACTGAGATGACAAAGCTCGCTTTCCACAACTCATTGCAAAGATGATATATGCAAATTTCTTTGTTACACTTAGTTCGTAGGACTCGTTGACACTAGTAGCAGCCCTTGCTGCTCCTCTGAAAAACTTTCCAAGGCACAGTGCTTTTAAGAAGGCGGTTCACAGGTGGCTGGGAGGCGATATATCACCTCCCTATTGCCTGTTTTAACCCTGAAAAGCCTGCACCACCATGTTGCCACTATGTGCAAAGCATGTGCACACACACCTTCCCCCCCACCACCTTGGTCTTGGGGGTGCCTTTGGCCAATCATGGTCCCCACCCCACACTATATAAGGCTTCTTACATAGCGGCCATGTGTAGTGTTGTTGACATTGACAGAGGGATAACTTGAGTTAGATTAAGCAGGCAGGTTATTCAGTTAGTGGCAGTATATTTGATATATATATATAGTCAGTCTAGTATATATATATATATATATACTCTGCATTCAGTGTAGCTTATATATACAGTGCATTCGGTGGTGTACTGTCTCTAATGCACTTAGGGTGGTGTATTAATATACATATACAGTCTAGTGTATATATATATATATATATATATATACACACACTCTGCATTCAGTGTAGCGTATATATACAGTGCATTCAGTGTGTACAGTATATAATACACTTCAGGCGGTGTATCTATATATATATATATATATATATACAGTCTAATATATATATATGCTCTGCATTCAGTGTAGCCTATATATACAGTGCATTCGGTGGTGTATACTTTCTAATACACTTCAGGCGGTGTACACTGTATCTAATACAGTGTTTGCAGTTTCTAATACACTTCTGGTGGTGTACACAGTATACAATACAGTGCAGCCATTGTACAGTTTCTAATACAGTGCAGGCAGTGTACACAGTATCTAATACAGTGTGTACAGTTTTTACTACACTTCTGGTGGTGTACACAGTATACAATACAGTGCAGCCATTGTACAGTTTCTAATACAGTGCAGGTGGTGTGCACAGTATCTAATACAGTGTGTACAGTTTCTACTACACTTGTGGTGTACACAGTATACAATTCAGTGCAGCCATTGTACAGTTTCTAATACAGTGCAGGCGGTGTACACAGTATCTAATACAGTGTGTACAGTTTCTAATACACTTCTGGTGGTGTACACAGTATACAATACAGTGCAGCTATAGTTCAGTTTCTAATATAGTACAGGCTGTGTACATATACAGTCTAGTATATATATATATATATATATATATATATATATATATATATATATATACACATACACGCTGCATTCAGTGTAGCATATATATATACAGTGCATTTGGTGGTGTATAGTTTCTAATACACTTCAGGCGGTGTACACAGTATATAATACAGTGTACTGTGGTGTTGCAAAACAAAATAAATACATCATACAGAAGGCCACCAAGGAGAGGCAGACGCTCACAGGTCATTAAAAGAAGGCAAACAGCCTCTGTGTCTACAGTCAACAGTGGGGGTCGTGGACATGGTGCATCCTCTGCAGGTGGCCGTAAGGACATGCTTGTCCTTTTTTTCTGCTGCTGGCCGTGTTATTGAGCCACAGCATGCAGAAATGTTCGTGGAGTGGATAAACCTCCTCATCCTCTGTCACCCAGGCTCAGAGTAGTTTGCCTTCCAACGCAGCTGCCAAAGTGGCCTATTCCACTGTCTCCTTGTCCACAGTCACTCCTTCCCTAGCCCCACCATCATGCATGGAGGAGTCCCCAGAATTATTCGAACACAGTGTCGGCTACATGCTGCTGGAGGATGCGCATCAATTTGAAGGCTCCGATGTTGGTTTACAGGTTGAGGAAGGGAGTAACGTGAGCCTAGACAGAGGAGGTGCCACAGAAGGACAAGAAACTGGCAGTCATTTTCCCCCAGGTGTAGCATACTGCCAAGTTTGCTCCAGTAATGAGGAGCGAGGGGATGATGAGGTCACTGACTGTACTTGGGTGCCTGAGAGAAGAGAGGAGGAAAGTGAGGAGGAGGCACAACTCCAACGAGGCAGGATGTCCTCTAGGGGACAGCTTAAGGGCAGCCACCCTATTACATCACAAAGCAGAGCTCTACAGGTGCAGGGCGCTGCTGACTCCCTGCTGACTTTTAAAAGTTCCTTGGTGTGGGCCTTTTTCGACATGTGTGCAGCAGATCGCACCGTTGCTGTTTGCAACCTATGTCTGAAGTGGGTCAGACATGACCAAAACAGCAGCCACTTGGGCACCACATGCTTGACCAGACATATGACAATCTGCCATGCAGCCCGTTGGCAACAGCACTTGAAAGACCCACATCATAGAAAAAGGCGGACTTTTCCTTGCTCCTCATCTGGGATCTCCAACCCTACTATACCTCCAGTCCTCTCAAAAACCTGCACTGAGAGGAATGAAGGTATAGCAATAGGTGTCCCAAGTACTCGCAGCCAATCTGCTTGCAGTACATCACCAATTGATTTTATCAGGCAAATTTCCCTACCCCAGTTGCTGAACTGTAATCCACATGCTCAGCTTTTAAATGCTAGCTTGGCCAAATTGCTAGCACTGCAACTGCTGCCTTTTCATCTGGTAGACTCTGCCCCCTTTTGTGAATTTGTGGAATGTGCTGTACCACAGTGGCAGGTTCCAAACACCATTTCTTTTCACAGAAGGCCATTCCGGCTCTCTACCGGCATGTGGAAGACAATGTTTTGGCCTCATTGGACAGGGCAGTCAGCAGCAAGGTTCATATTACCGCTGACTCATGGTCCAGCAGGCATTGGCTGGGACTTTACCTTTCCTTCACGGCACACTGGGTAACTCTGCTGGCAGCTGGGAAGGATGCAGGACATGGTTTAGTGTTGTTGGAGCTTGTTTCGCCACCACGCCTCCAAAAAGCTAGTGGTGATTCTGCCACAGCTCTCTCTTCCACCCCTCCTCTTCTTCTTCCTCTATGGCCTCTTCTGCAGATTTGTTCTCTTAACCAGCAGTGCTCCGTAAGAGTTCAAGGGGCTATGCAAGCAGCCAGGCTAAAAGATGCCATGCGGTACTTGAGTTGGTCTGCCTAGGGGACAGGAGCCAAACTGGGGCAGAGATTCTGTCAGCTCTTCAGGGGCAGGCTCAGAGGTGGTTGATGCCACACCAACTTCAGCCAGGAATGGTTGTATGCGACAATGGCACCAACCTTCTCTCCGCCCTCCGACAGGGACACTTGACCCATGTTCCATGTTTGGCACACATCCTAAATTTGGTGGCGCAGCGGTTTTTGACCAGGTACCCAGGCTTACAAGATCTCCTGAGGCAGGCCAGAAAAGTCTGTAGTCATTTCCGCAGGTCATACAATTTCAGTGCTCGGCTGGCTGACATTCAAAGGAAATACAACCTGCCCACCAACTGCCTCATTTGTGACATGCCCACCAGGTGGAACTCAACATTGGCAATGCTGCAGCGGCTGCACATGCAGCAGAGGGACATCAATGAGTACCCGTGCGAGTATGGCACCAGGAAAGGGTCAGGGGAGCTTGGCTTCTTTTTGCGCCAGGAAAGTGGCTACTGATCAAGGATGCATGCACTGTTCTATCCCCATTTGAGGAGGCCACAAGGATGGTGAGCAGCGACAATACATGCATCAGTGACACTGCCCCTCTAGTCTTCCTGCTGGAGCACACGCTTCGTGGAATTATGGACAGGGCACTTGAGGCAGAACAATAGGAGGAAGAGGAGGACTTCCTTTCCTCTCAAGGCTCTCTTTATCCAGATAGCATTCCTGTAGGCCCGCCAAACACACAGCAAAAAGGAGGAGGACGAGTATTGTGTCAGCATGGATGTAGAGGATAACACTCAGCAGCAGTCTTCAAGGGATGGTTTTCAGTCCCCAGAAACCCAAGGAGTTGTACGTGGCTGGGAGGAGGTAGTTACGGATAATGTGATCCTTAGTGACCCAGAGGACTCAGAATCGAATGCCTCTGCAAACTTATGCTGCATGGCCTCCCTGATTCTGCAAAGCCTGCAAAATGACCCTAGGTTTCGTGGTATCAAGGAGAGGGATCATTACTGGCTGGCAACTCTTCTTGATCCACGTTACAAGGGTAAGGTTGCAGAACTCATCCTGCCTTCACAGAGGCAGCAGAGGATGAAACATCTTCAGGAGGCCTTGAAGAAAGGTTTGTGTAATGCATTTCCAGACCCTGGGGGGTTACCATTTCCTGGTGCTGGACAACGTGTTGCTGAGGCTTTGTTCAGTCAGAGGAAGAGCGGTGGAGAATGTGGCCAGCTGACCGATGCCTTTAAACAATTTTTCAGTCCTTAGCGCCAAGGTCTGATTGGTTCAAGCAACCATCGTCAGCGTCTTCATTATATGGTGCAGGAATATCTAGGGGCAAGAGCAAACTTGGAGACCTTTCCAACAGAGCATCCACTGGGTTACTGGGTCTTGAGGATGGACCACTGGCCAGAACTTGCTCAATATGCAATCGAGCTAGTGGTCTGTCCTGCATCCAGTGTGCTTTCTGAACACACATTCAGTGCTGCTGGAGGATTTGTAACAGATCAAAGAATGCGCCTGTACACAGACTTTATTGATAGGCTCACATTTATGAATCAGTCCTGGATCAGCAGCTATCAAGCACCTGATGCTGATGTAACTGATTGAATTTGCTATGGATCTGGGATCCCTTGAAGACTGCCTATGCTGCCTATCCTATTCCTCCTCAATCTTGATGATGCTAGCTTCCAACAATATTTTTGGTTTAGGGCACCACCACCACCACCCAAGGCCCAATTTTTCGGCCCTTGTTTAACATTATTACAAATTTTGATACAATATTTAACAGCAGGGCCCGTTCCTGCGCCAATCAAGAGTAAGGGGTTAAGAGTGTGAGGGGTTACAGTGTTGTGGCACCACCACCACCACCCAAGGCCCAATTTTTCTGTCCCTGTTTAACAGGGGCATGTAATCACAATTTTTGATATAATTTTTCACAGCAGGACCCATTCCTGCGCCCAACAAGAGTATCTGTGAGGGGTTACAGTGTTGTGGCACCACCACCCAAGACAACAATTTTTCTGCCCCTGTTTAACAGGGGCATGCAATTAAAATGTTTGATATAATATTTAACAGCAGGGCCTGTTCCTGCGCCCAACAAGAGTAACTGTGAGGGGTTACAGTGTTCTGGTACCACCAAAACCAAAGGCCCAATTTTTCTGCCGCTGTTTAACGGGGGCATGTAATTACAATTTTTGATAAAATATTTAACAGCAGGGCTCGTCCCTGCACCCAACAAGAGTAACTGTGAGGGATAACAGTGTTCTGGCGCCACCAAAACCAAAGGCCCAATTTTTCTGCCCCTGTTTAACAAGGGCATGTAATTACAATTTTTGATATAATATTTAACAGCAGGGCCCGTCCCTGCACCCAACAAGAGCAACTGTGAGGGGTTACAGTGTTCTGGCACCACCAAAACCAAAGGCCCAATTTTTCTGCCCCTGTTTAACAGGGGCATGTAATTACAATTTTTTGATATAATATTTAACAGCAGGGCCCATTCCTGCGCCCAACAAGAGTAACTGTGAGGGGTAACAGTGTTCTGGCGCCACCAAAACCAAAGGCCCAATTTTTTCTGCCCCTGTTTAACAGGGGCATGTAATTAAAATTTTTGATATAATGTTTAACAAAAGGGCCCGTTCTTGCGCCCAACAAGAGTAACTGTGAGGGGTTACAATGTTCTGGCACCACCAAAACCAAAGGCCCAATTTTTCTGCCCCTGTTTAACAGGGGCATGTAATTACAATTTTTGATAAAATATTTAACAGTAGGGCCTGTCCCTGCACCCAACAAGAGTAACTGTGAAGGGTAACAGTGTTCTGGCGCCACCAAAACCAAAGGCCCAATTTTTCTGCCCCTGTTTAATAGGGGCATGTAATTACAACTTTTGATATAATATTTAACGGCAGGGCCCGTCCCTGCACCCAACAAGAGCAACTGTGAGGGGTTACAGTGTTTTGGCGCCACCAAAACCAAATTCCCAATTTTTCTGCCCCTGTTTAACAGGGGCATGTAATTACAATTTTTGATACAATATATAACAGCAGTACCCATTCCTGTGCCCAACAAGAGTAACTGTGAGGGGTTACAGTGTTCTGGCACCACCAACACCTAAGGCCCAATTTTTCTGCAGAGTATATAGTGCAGTCCTTATAGTATATATACAGCTGTTCAGAGTATATAGTGCCTGGGGGCCCCCACACCATTATTTTTTTAAATTTTGGTACAGGGTTCCCCTTAATTATCCATACCAGACTTGAAGGGCCTGGTATCTAACGCCATGTTTAGGGGTTCGATTTCAGCCACCTGCTGGCCCTCCTGGCCGACAGGTATGTGTTAGAGTACCACCTCACGGTCCTCCGTTCCGGAGGCCCTCATTGCTGCGGCGCGTGGGTGGGCCCAGAAGCCTGTCTGGGGCCTACCACAGCAGCCGAGGAATGGTCCTGAGCTGTCTATCCAGAGTGCAGAAGCTGGACAACCGAGGAGATCCCAGGGGAGGACCCGTCATGGAAGGATCATGCAGAGTGCTGTTCTGGAGAGGGGCCTGATGACTCGGTTGGAGGACGTATCCTGAAGTAGTCTTATTACATGGTACTGCCGGGTTGGCTTAGAGGTCCAAGTACTGTGTCTGACATTCATCGCGAATGCCATACATCCTGTGGCAGAGGATCGTACGGGTTTATTTCAAGCAAGTCTGCAGAGACTTTTGTTTGTGCTACGTACTGGCTGCTAGGCAAGTGAGAGAGGCCTTTCCAGGCGAGCAAAGATCGTGTCCCACAAAGGGGATTGCATTCAATTACAGTATTCAACTTTAAAGGACGTTCTAAAGAAACCTAAAGAAAGCTATTTGAGCTTCCCTGCAGTTTCCCTCCTGCCTCTTTCCTGCTACTTCCTTCCTTACTTGGTTCAATAAAGCATTGAAAACGTACTCAAGTGTTGGTGCTTATATCGTCCAGAGGTAAACTCAACGGAACCCTAGACCCGGTGCCGGTGAAACAGAGGTATAGAGAGTGAAGGTAACAGCCCGCTTAAATCCGCAGCTCCACCGAGAGTTATTGCTACACATATATGAATAACAATGTAGTGTAAGGACTTACCTGATTGGGCATAAGGAGGATGTGTTGTTTAGGTTAGCTCTCACAGTACATTGTTTTAAGTAAAGCTAAACAAGCTTGTACATAATTTTGACAATGACTATAATTTGTGTGGCCAGTTAACGTGTTAGATTTTAATTTCTGTGCTGTACCAGAAGAGCAGTGAGTATTCAGCGAGCATTAATTGTTGTACAGCAGTATTTGCAACAATAAAAGAAGTGTAGCGCTACCCCCTTGAGGGCCGCTAGTTGAATCGGTACCCCACTGGTTGCCCCAACCCTGCAAGTCCTCTGCCACCTCGGACACACTGGGTTCAGCCATTTTTATCAATGACAAAGATAATGAAAACACACACCTGATAAACCAATTAAACTTTGTTTACTGATGTAATGAAGACAAATAAGGTAAATGTCATGAGCTTGTATAATACAGTTGTACCCTAGAAAAGCACCTTTGAAGGTGTAAGCAATAATGGCAACAACAATTTATGAAGGCAGAATAAAAGGAACTATTAGATATAGACAAACCCTGTTTAGAAATAGGAAACCTATGCTAACAGGCAGGAGGAGGGCAGGTGAATGACCTTTGACAGTGTCAAACAAACTCCCTCCTGGACCTCAACTCACAGGCCCCAGAATAGTGTATTATAGCATGACGTTCATAATTAACCGTTAACTTGCAAACTTTAACCTGCTCTTATGAGAATCAGAGTCCTAGGTAAACAAGGACTTTATGGCACTGCAATGTAAAACTCCTGCAGAAAGGGGGGAGGTTAGATGCAGTCCCTTGAAGGCAGCGGAGTCCTCAGGTCTTCAGCTAGCACTTTAGGTGTTTTATATTAGATGTTGTTCTGTGCACAGAATAATTCAAAGCAGCTCAGACTGGTGTATTTTAGCAGGCAAGGGAGGTGTAGAGGGTATCTGTGATATGCTAACACAAGATGAACGCTGTGGCTGCTTGGCCAGGTGTAATGTGACACAAAGTGTTTCAGATATAGGCAGTAATAGGAACAATGCTGCCTGCTTGCAGTGTCTATCAGGAGAATGGGGCAGGTGCCCGCTCACTGATCCCTACGGCTGGTGGTATCAGCGACAAATGTGGGTCTTTACAGTAACTCCTCCAGAGTCCTGGCTCGGGAGATGGCGACTGATCTTGCATTGCACGGCGGCCCAGCTGGATCTGAGGTGTATGGAGCAGGAGCGGCCTCCAGGCTTACGCCGATCAACCAGATGATGCTGATGCTGGATGCCTCTTGAACTCACATGTAAGGACTCTTCCTTGCACAGGCCGCGATCTGGCCTTGGCACCCACAGACACAGGGTCCTTGCTTGCAAATCCTGGCCGGGGTCCCAATAGAGCGATCTAGGCCTAGCACAGCCTTATAAAAAAGCTCTTGCAGCAGTCTGTTCTTCTCTCCCAGACGGCTGGTTGTAGTTCAAAACAGTCCAGTTAGAAGTGAAATCGCAGCTTCCTGAACTACACATCCCAAGATGCTTTGCTTTGCTTTAGAGCTCAGTCACTCTACATTCAGGAAGTGACTGCACAGAGTCCAGACTGAACACTAGGGGGAAATAGCTCCACAGTGGTAAGGCTGCACAATGTCTCCTGGCTGCAGGTAAAAATAGCCGGCTCCTGGCTACAGATGCCATCTCACATTCTAAGACCTATTTGTAAAGATTAACTGACCTATAGTCTACTCTACATTGCTTGGGATATCATTTGACTTTATTTATTAGTTATTAATGTATATAGTGCAGACAATTTATGCAGCACTTTACGTACTGTATATTCAAATCGTTCCTGCCCTAAAAGAGCTTACCATCTAAGGTCCCTACCTTATACGCATACATATACTAGGGCCACATTACCTAGCAGCATGTCTTTGGAGTGTGGGAGTAAACCCAAAAGTGTTGTGGTTGGGAGTTGAACAATGACCCTAAGACCGGCCATTGATGATGCAAATTTCACAGGTTGCAGGAAAGAAATTCACTTAATTCCCCCCTCAACACAGACAGTGTTGATGCGGGAATCGCTCTTGCCAAGCCATTGTATTCTCCTGGCGGGGGGCTGGGGGAAGCTGTCCCCATCAGGAGAAGACAGTGATTATTGCAATTGGGTATACCAGGCTCTAGGGATAACCGCAAGTAAAATCCAGCAGTCTGGTTGTATCCAAGTTGATCAATCGATCAACTTGGTACATTCAGCCTGCCCATACATAAATTTTACCGTGTATGGCCTGCATAATGCTGCAAGGCAGACGTGCTAAGCAAATAATAATACTAAAGCAATCAGCGCAGCCACAAGCTACAAACTATAAAATGCTACTGAGGAAGTCTTTTGAAGAGGATGTAATGCGTATGGGGGGGGGGGGGGGACGACACACAAGTAACGTAATTCTGTAGCCATATTGTTTAAGGAAGAGTGGGGTGGTGAGACTGGATTGGAACTATAAATGTTTTTTATACGATTCTTACAACTTGGAGTGCTTGAAACTTGTGAGTGTTTTTAATCCTCTAATGTTAATAAATACTGTAGACAGAGAGCACTATTGGTCCTATACTTTGTTTTCATGTGCCATATATTGTATATTCCTGAATGGTGTATGTGGTGAGGATAACCAGTACGCTTGACATCTAATCTCAGAGATTGCCATGAGGGTGGCAGAAAGCACATTTTGACCTCACTATATCTTTAGATGTCAAAAATGGAGGTGAACATTTAATTTACAGCACGAGGTGGATGCTCGCATGGCACTATTTTCACACTGGTGGTTGAAACTATAAACATTTTCATGGACTTTTTTTTATTATTGCATGTTTCAAAAGAAAGATATCGTACTTTTATGTAAAGTTGCGCTACATAATTTTTGTATATTTATTTATTTTTTTAGAAGTGCTAAGCAATCAGCCTTAAGCTGGCCATACAGTAACAGAATTTTGTTAGAAAATTTTAATTTTAAGAACATTTGTTCGATTCTTTTGCTTGGTAGTGGAGTCAGATTGGAGTACATTTTTCTATTACAGCGATGAAAGAATTTGAAAGATTATGATGGAAAATTTTTCTCAAAAGAACGAATTTCCAACGGGATGTAGTTTTCATTTGAGTCAGTCTATTTACTCCAAAAACAAATGTTTTTGGAAGTACTTTTGAATGAAATTTGACAAGTCATCGATTTTCATTAGAAAATCTACATGTGAATGGCCAGCTTTACAGTGTGATGTGGCACAAATGAGCAT
Organism: Aquarana catesbeiana; assembly: GCF_042186555.1. Taxonomy (NCBI): domain Eukaryota; kingdom Metazoa; phylum Chordata; class Amphibia; order Anura; family Ranidae; genus Aquarana; species Aquarana catesbeiana. The sequence goes on from NC_133326.1 coordinate 350,524,572, forward strand.
TATCTTCACCACTAAAGCAAAAGTGTTTATTTAGTATGAGCCAGGCAGTCAGCTTCTATTGATATGCTTTGAATGAGTCTCCTGTTATGGCTCTTAACATACTTGCTGCTGTGTCAAAGCTAGCTTCATAGTTCTCTATTAGTCAACATTTTTTTCTCAGTTAAAGTCTTTAATCTTTCTTTGTACGTATATTTAGATAAAAGTGATAACAGCAGTGAAGTATCCCTCAAAGAATAGAATATACTTGACGTCTATTTTCATCATATGATTCTTGTCTGCCTGTTAGTCTTCAGTGGTTATGTGGGGACAGTTATTTCCCATTACCCCTCAGTTCATTAGCCCGTCAGTTGTGAGCTGTATTCGTACCCATGTGTGTGGTCTCAGCACACCCCAGAAGCCTAGGATTAATAATAAGACCAAGAAAGATCCATGGCATTAAAGCAGATATGACAAATGGGCCAAGAAAGCTAAGTGGCCCTTATCTGCTGTCAACTCATGAGCAAATCCTGGCACACGTGTGAATGGTGGTGCAAAAAAGGTTAGTTCAGAGGACCATGTGATGGTGCCAGCATGACACCAGCTGGGAATCCATGTTGAACTTGTGGGCACCATGGTTAGCATGCACATGTCAAGAAATGCAATGACGTGGACGCTGGAATGGATACGGGGGCTCCGAGCTGCCTGTGCCAGTGTATTTCTGTCTGCGTAGGATTGAGATAGCGAAGCTATGTTTATCAGAATGTGCTTGTCGATGTGGAAAGTAAAAAAAAAAACCCTCTGCAAGAACGATTTGAAAAAGTCCACTGACGTACCTGCTTATACTTATATTGCCATAGAAATAGTAAAAACACAGAAAAAAGAGATTGTGACTTTTAAAATGTTAAAGTGTATGTGAAATATAATAATTTCTCATATTTGCTGCCTTTGGTTAAGTTATCTCTGTGAACTACAACACATGTTCCCCTTATGTTATGTAGATGAGTAAGCATACTTCCTGTCCTACGGTGACAATATTGCTCCTCCAAAGGTACAGGGGTTGATTTACTAAAACTGTAGCGTGCAAAATCTGGTGCAGCTATGCGTGGTAACCAATCAGCTTCCAAGTTTTATTGTCAAAGCTTCATTGAACAAACTGAACTTAGAAGCTGACTGACTGTCATTCACATCTGCACCAGATTTTAAACTTCAATTTTAGTAAATCAACAATGAGTGTGCATTGTTACCCTAGAACAAGAAATGTGGTACTGGATCAAAATTCTAAAATGTATGGTATTTCTTTTAAATGTAACCAGCCACTTCTTCTCTGTGCATACTACTGAATTTATTAGAACCAGTCCCTGTGCAAGACTATTCCAAAATTTCAAAGAATAGTAATAGTAATATTAAAATAATAATAATAATAGTAATATTAAAATTTCAAAAAATAGTAATAATTATAATAATTATAATAATAGTAGCAGTAAAATAAAATAAAATAGTAACATTTTAAAGAATAGTAATAATAATAATAGTAATAGTAAGAATAGTAGTAGAAAGAAAGAAAAGAAAAAACTTGCAGGTTTAACCTCTTTCTTCCAGTAACAGGAATGACCATAACCACTTGACCACTGGGCACTTTAAACCCCCTTCCTATCCAGACCAATTATCAGCTTTCGGTGCTCTCACATTTTGAATGACAATTACTCAGTCATACAACACTGTACCCATATGAAATTTTTGTCTTTTTTTTGCACACAAATAGAGCTTTATTTTGGTGGTATTTAATCACCGTTGGGTTTTTTATTTTTTGCGCTATAAAAGAAAAAGACTAAAAATTCTGTAAAAAAATGAAATTTTCTGTTATAAAATTTAGCAAATTAGTAATTTTTCTTCATAAATTTTGGCCAAAATTTATACTGCTACATATCTTTGGTAAAAAAAAAGTTTAAATTGGTGTATATTATTTGGTCTTTGTGAAAGTTATAGAGTCCACAAGGTATGGTGCCATTATCTGAAAATTGATCACACCTGAAGTACCGATGGCCTATCTCATTTCTTGAGACCCTAACATGTCAGAAAAGTACAAATACCCCCCAAATGACCCCTTTTTGGAAAGAAGACATTCCAAGGTATTTAGAAAGATGCATGGTGAGGTTTTTGAAGTTGTCATTTTTTCCCACAATTCTTTGCAAAACCAAGATTTTGTTTTCTTTTTTTTTTCACAAAATTTTCATATTAGCATGTTATTTCTCACACACAGCATATGCATACCACAAATTACACCCCAAAACATATTCTGCTATTACTCCTGAGTACGGCGATACCACATGTGTGAGACTTTTACACAGCATGGCCACATACAGAGGCCCAACATGCAGGGAGCACCGTTCTGGAGCACCCAGGCCAATTCTGACATTTCTCTCCTACATGTAAAAAGCATCATTTATTTGCTAGAAAATTACATAGAACCCCAAAACATTATATATATGTTTTTTTAGCAAAGACCCTAGAGAATACAATGACGGTCGTTGCAACTTTTTATCTCACACGTTATTTGGGCAGCAATTTTTCAAACGCATTTTTTTGGAAAAAAAACAGTTTTGTGCTTTAAAAAAAGACAAAACAGTAAAGTTAGCCCAATGTTTTTACACAATGTGAAGGATGAAGTTACGCTGAGTAAATAGATACCTAACATGTCACCTTTCAAAATTGCACGCGCTCATGGAATGGCGCCAAACTTCACTACTTAAAAATCCCCATAGGCGACGCTATAAAATTTTTTACTGGTTACATGTTTTGATTTACAGAGGAGGTCTAGGGCCAAAATTATTGCTCTCACTCTAATGTTCGCAGCAATACCTCACATGTGTGGTTTGAACTCTGTTTTCATATGTGGGCGGGACTTACGTATGCGCTCGCTTCTGCATGTGAGCACATGGGGACAGGGAAGCTTTAAAAAATTTTTTTTTTATTGTTCATTTTACTTTATTTATTTTATTTTGACACTTTTTTCCAAAAAATACATTTTTTAATCACTTTTATTCCTATTACAAGGAATGTAAACATCCCTTGTAATGGGAATATGGCATGACAGGTCCTCTTTACAGTGAGATATGGGGTCAATAAGACCCCACATCTCACCTCTAGCCTGGGAAGCCTGAAATAAAAAAAAAAAAAAACAATCCTGGCTTCGATCGTATCGGTAAGTCGGTAGAAGCACCGGAGGGCAGCGGGAGGGGGGGGGGTCATCTCCCATAAGAACGATCAAGCAGCGGAACAGCCGCTATGATCATTCTTTGGTGTAGGGAATCGCCGGGTGAAAAAGCTGATATCTGAATGATGGATGTAGCTTCAGGCATCATTCAGATATCCCCACACAAAGTCAAGGACGTCATATGACGGCAGGCGGGAAGTGGTTAAAACGCATTTTTTTTTTTTTTAACACAAAGTCCATTTATACAATATTTCTAACACATAGCATGTACATACCAAAAATGACACCCCAAAATAGATTCTCCTACTCCTCCTGAGTACGGCGATACCACAGAGTATGACTGGGTATGGCAGAGTATGGCTGGGTATCACCGAGTATTGTGGAGTGTGGCTGGGTATTGCAGAGTATGGCTGGGTATGGCAGAGTATGGCTGGGTATGGCAGAGTATGGCTGGGTATTGCAGAGTATAGCAGGGTATGACAGGGTATGGCAGAGTATTGCAGAGTATTGCAGGGTATTGCAGGGTATTGCAGAGTATTGCGGGGTATTGCAGGGTATTGCAGAGTATGGCAGGGTATTGCAGAGTATTGCAGGGTATTGAAGGGTATTGCAGAGTATGGCACGGTATTGCAGAGTATTGCAGGGTATGGCAGAGTATGGCAGGGTATTGCAGAGTATTTCAGGGTATTGCAGGTTATTGCGGGGTATTGCAGAGTATTGCGGGGTATTGCAGGGTACTGCAGAGTATTGCAGAGCAATACCCCGGCAGGGTATTGCAGGGTACTGCAGGGTACTGCAGAGTATTGCAGAGTATTGCGGGGTATTGCAGAGTATTGTGGGGTATTGCAGAGTATTGCGGGGTATTGCAGAGTATTGCAGGGTATTGCTGGGTATTGCAGAGTATTGCAGAGTATTACGGGTTATTGCAGAGTATTTCGGGATATTGCAGAGTATTGCGGGTATTGCAATACTCTGCAATACCCCGCAATACTCTGCAATACCCCGCAATACTCTGCAGTACCCTGCAATACTCTGCAGTACTCTGCAATACTCTGCAATACCCTGCCATACTCTGCCATACCCTGCAATACTCTGTAATACCCTGCCATACTCTGCAATACCCCGCAATACCCTTCAATACCCTGCAAGAGTATTGCAGAGTATTGCAGAGTATTGCAGGGTATTGCAGAGTATGGCAGGGTATGGCAGAGTATTGCAGGGTATTGCAGAGTATGGCAGGGTATGGCAGGGTATTGCAGAGTATTGCAGGGTATTGCATGGTATTGCAGAGTATTGCGGGGTATTGCAGGGTATGGCAGGGTATTGCCGAGTATGGCAGGGTATTGCAGAGTATTGCAGGGTATTGAAGGGTATTGCAGAGTATGGCAGGGTATGGCAGGGTATTGCAGAGTATTGCAGGGTATTGCAGGGTATTGCAGAGAATTGCGGGGTATTGCAGGGTACTGCAGAGTATTGCAGAGCAATACCCCGGCAGGGTATTGCAGGGTACTGCAGAGTATTGCAGAGTATTGCGGGGTATTGCAGGGTACTGCAGGGTACTGCAGAGTATTGCAGAGCAATACCCCTTCAGGGTATTGCAGGGTACTGCAGTGTATTGCAGAGTATTGCGGGGTATTGCAGAGTATTGTGGGGTATTGCAGAGTATTGCGGGGTATTGCTGGGTATTGCAGAGTATTGCAGAGTATTACGAGGTATCGCAGAGTATTGCGGCGTATTGCAGAGTATTGCAGAGTATTGCGGGGTATTGCAATACTCTGCAATACCCCGCAATACTCTGCAATACCCCGCAATACTCTGCAATACCCTGCAATACTCTGCAATACCCTGCCATACTCTGCCTTACTCTGCCATACCCTGCAATACCCTGCCATACTCTGCAATACCCCACAATACCCTTCAATACCCTGCAAGAGTAATGCAGAGTATTGCAGGGTATTGCGGGGTATTGCAGGGTATGGCAGGGTATTGCAGAGTATGGCAGGGTATTGCACAGTCTATTAGAGTATTGCGGGGTATTGCAGAGTACTGCGGGGTATTGGAGAGTATTGCGGGGTATTACAGGGTACTGAAGAGTATTGCGGAGTATTGCAGATTATTGCGGAGTATTGCAGAGTATTGCAGAGTATTTTGGGGTATTGCAGAGTATTTTGGGGTATTGCAGAGTATTGCGGGGTATTGCAGAGTATTGCAGAGTATTGCGGGGTATTGCTGGGTATTGCAGAGTATTGCAGAATATGGCTGAGCATGGAGGGATGGCTGAGCATGAATGGATGGCTGGATGTGACTGCAACTGTCACAGAGCAGCGCTGTGGGCACTACAGATCCAGCCCACAGCGCTGCTGCCATCCGACCTCTCCCCCTCTTCTCTCACACTGTACCGATCGATTCATAGAGGGGAGAGAGGATGACATGACGCCGGTTTGTTTACAAGTGATCGCTCTGTCATTTGACGGAGCGATCACGTGGTAAACGGCCGCGATCAGAGGTCACTGATGTGCTCGGGTGCTCCCGCCTAGGGGCCGCGCAAGAGCGGGATTCTGGGAGGACGTCACTGTACGCCCTCCCAGAGTTATGCAACTGCCCTGTAGTTGTCATTCGGCTATGGGCCGGTTGGGAAGTGGTTAATTAATCTTGAGTGATGACCTTAGAATAAATAACATCCTAATGATGTTTAATGCCTCAAGAATTAATAAATTCAGTTCAATTAATTTGTCTTGTTAGCTAAGGTCCCTGATTTCAAAACCCCTATTTCAGTTGCCTTCCTGTGATTACTTTCCAGTTTCATGACATCTCTTCTGTGTGCTGCTGCCCAAAATTGAGCTGTATATTTAAAACCAGGCCTTGTTGTTACCTTGTAACAGGATGTTTCTAAACAAGGAAATTTATGGCAGGATCCATGGCCATTCTTGTAAACTATAACTAAAGGCAAAACTTATTTTTTTTAGACAGAGTGCAAAGAGATTAGAACACCTGTCGGGTATCTATTAGTGATATGTCCCCCCTTAAGGAGATTCGCCCTCTCAATTTGTCATGTTTTCTGTTATCACTGAAAGTAAAAGTGAAGGAAAATCCTTAATTTTGGGTTTTCCCCAGAACAGTAAAAGAGGGGAAATCTTCCAACGAAGAAACTAGTCCTGGTGACCCTCGGATTTCCTCTCACGTCCTGTTTTGGCCTACGGGACAGGAAGTGAAGGGAAATCTCCCCAATAGGATACAGGTGGCAAAAAAAAAACTGTCAGGGGTTATAACACACCTGTACTCCATCCAAAATGAAAAATGTTTTCCTTTTAGATCTACTTTAACCACCTCAATACAGGGCACTTGCACCCCCTTCCTGCCCAGACCAATTTTCAGCTTTTAGCGCTCTCACACTTGAATGCCAATTACTCAGTCATGCAACAATGTACCAAATTTGGCCAAAATTTATACTGCTACATAGCTTTGGTAAAAATAAAACAAATTAGTGTATATTATATGGTCTTTGTGAAAGTTATAGAGTACAAACTATGGTGCCAATCACTGAAAATTGATCACATCTGATCAGGCCTTCAGTACATCAGGTGTATCTCATTTCTTCTATAGCAAAAATTACACCCCAAAATACATTCTGCTACTCTTTCCGAGTATGGCGATACCACATGTGGAAAAGAACCTGGGGGTCCTAGTAGATGATAGGCTCAGCAATGGCATGCAATGCCAAGCTGCTGCTAACAAAGCAAACAGAATATTGGCATGCATTAAAAAGGGGATCAACTCCAGAGATAAAATGATAATTCTCCCGCTCTACAAAACTCTGGTCCGGCCGCACCTAGAGTATGCTGTCCAGTTCTGGGCACCAGTCCTCAGGAAGGATGTACTGGAAATGGAGCGAGTACAAAGAAGGGCTACAAAGCTAATAAAGGGTCTGGAGGATATTAGTTATGAGGAAAGGTTGCGAGTGGAAAGGTTGAAGAAGAGACGCTTGAGAGGGGATATGATTTCAATATACAAATACGATACTGGTGACCCCACAATAGGAATAAAACTTTTTTGCAGAAGAGCGTTTAAGAAGACTCGTGGCCACTCATTAAAATTAGAAGAAAAGAGGTTTAACCTTAAACTACGTAGAGGGTTCTTTACTGTAAGCACGGCAAGGATGTGGAATTCCCTTCCACAGGCTGTGGTCTCAGCGGGGGGGCATCAATAGTTTCAAGAAACTATTAGATAACCACCTGAATGACCACAACATACAGGGATATACAATGTAATACTGACATATAATCACACACATAGGTTGGACTTGATGGACTTGTGTCTTTTTTCAACCTCACCTACTATGTAACTATGTAACATGTGTGAGACTTTTACACAGCCTGGCCACATACAGAGGCCCAACATTAAAGTAGTACCTTCAGGCATTCTAGGAGCATAAATTACACATCTCATTTCATTCCTACCGATCACACTTTTGAAGGTCCTTGAGCATCAGGACAGTGGAATTACCCACAAAATGACCCCATTTTGGAAAGCAAACACCCCAACGTATATTCTATGAGGCATGGGCTGCAGATAGGTACTCGGGTACTCTGATGACCTGGTGGCAGGTACTCGGGTACTCTGATGGCCTGGTGACAGGTACTCGGGTACTCTGATGGCCTGGTGACAGGTACTGGAGTACTCTGATGGCCTGGTGACAGGTGCTCGGGTACTCTGATGGCCTGGTGACAGGTACTCGGGTACTCTGATGGCCTGGTGACTGGTATTCGGGTACTCTGAAGGGCAAGGACAGGTACTCAGGTACTCGGTACTCATATGAACTGTGACAGGTACTCAGGTACTCAGATGGACTGTGACAGGTACTCAGGTACTTGGGTATTCTGATGAACTGTGACAGGTACTCGGGTACTCAGATGGACTGTGTCAGGTACTCAGATGGACTGTGACAGGTACTCAGGTACTCTGGTACTCATATGGACTGTGACAGGTACTCAGGTACTCTGGTACTCATATGGACTGTGACAGGTACTCAGGTACTCTGGTACTCATATGGACTGTGACAGGTACTCAGGTACTCTGGTACTCATATGGACTGTGACAGGTACTCGGGTACTCAGATGAACTGTGACAGGTACTCGGGTACTCAGATGGACTGTGACAGGTACTCAGGTACTCGGATACTCAGATGGACTGTGACATGTACTCGGGTACTCAGATGAACTGCGACAGGTACTCGGGTACTCAGATGGACTGTGACAGGTACTCGGGTACTCAGATGGACTGTGACAGGTACTTTGATGTGTGGTGACAGGTACTTTGATGGATGGTGACAGGTCCTCTTTATTAGGGGGGGGAATCAGTGTGGTTGGTGTACACTGTAAGCGGTAACGAGATGTTACTGCAATCTCCTTCTCACACACGATCGTGTGAGGAGGAGAACCCGGTAACATCTCGATACCGCTCTATGTTTACATTTTGTGATCAGCTGTGAAAGGCTCACAGCCGATCACGTGGTAAACAGCTGCCGGCCAATGGCTGTTTACCAGCGTCGGTGATGAGCAGTGTTCCAGGGAACACGCTGCCACCGACTTGCACGCGCAGTGAGCTCGTGAACGTGCGCATGCGCCGTGCAAAGTGGGACGGTACCATCTGTGATCACATGGTAAACAGCCATACCCAATGGCTGTTCACCCCCTTGGTGGTGAGCGGTATCTCCATGACACTCCGCCACCGAAGGTACAGGGCTCGTGCACACGATCGCGATCATGCCCTGTTTAAATGGATGGACGTTATATGACGCCCTCCCAGAACAAGAGCCTCGCCGACTGGCCGTCATATGACGGCTGGCAGGCTGCAAGCGGTTAATAAAAGTTATAGATTGAAAAAAAAATTGAAAATGGCTTTAAATTATTTTAACCGCTTAGCAACTGACCCACGTACATCTACTGCTGCAGGGCGGCCGCTGGATCACATATCTGGTATGTCGTAGCGCCGCATTGCCTTTATTTTTGTTAATTCATTTGATGTGGGGACACATGTTTATGCTGGCAGTCACTCATTATATATCACACTAGGGAGGTCTGCGCGGTGGTTGTTTAGTTATAGTATAATAGCTGTTATGTGATAAGTGCTTCCGTGTAAGGCGCTTCCTGACTGTGCTTTGATTTGTTACAGCATAAGTCACGCAAGAGAGCTCTGTGTTGTAAACAACACAGAGATCTGTACGCTGACAGGCGATCTTGATGTTTTTTTATTCCCTGCAAAAAAGGGGAAAAAAACAACAAGATCGCTTAGTAAAAGCAGGACATATTAAACACATTACACATTGTTAGGCACACAATTAACCCCTTGATTGCCCCTAGATGTTAACCCCTTCCCTACCAGTGTCATTAGTACAGTGACAGTGTATAGTATTAGCAGTGATGACTGTTTAGCCAGTTAGTGTACCCCCCCCAGCCAGCGTCAGCTAGTGTCAGATTGTCCGCCACACTATCAATCTCCCACTATAAGTCGCTGATCACCACCACTAGTCTAAATAAATAAATAAACATTTCAGTACTGTATATATACCATAGTTTGTAGATGCTATAACGTTCATGCAAACCAAATAATATACACTTATTGTAATATTTTTTCCAAAGACATAGCAGAATACATTGTGGCCTAAATTCAAGAATAATTGAGATTTTTAATTTTTTTAAATTTTATTTTATTATTTTTTTTATTGCGTTTATAGCGCAAAAAAAATAAAAAACACAGTGGAGATCAAATACCAAGAAAAGAAAGCTCTATTTGTGTGAAAAAAATATATATAAATTTAATTTGCGTACAGTGTTGCATGACCATGCAATTGTTAATTAAATTAACACAGTGCTATATAGCAAAAAATGGCCTAGTCATGAAGGGGGTAAAACCTTTCCAGGGGGCAAGTGGTTAATATCTTAAAGCTTACATAAGATTGAAGTTGTTGGATTTAGCTCTGCTTTACCTTTACCCTTTTTTGTTTTGGAGCAGTGTGCGTTTCCTGCATCTTTTTACCCAAAATGCATAACTTTATCCACACTGAACTTCATTTGTAATGTAGCTGCCCAGTCAATGAAAACAGATATCTTGCAAGGACTGTATTCCATGACAAAGCTTTGTGTCCTCTGCCAGCACAGAAATTGTGTTTTTTTTAATCCCAAATTTTGTACAATTTATAAACGAGTTATGGCATTTTTGTGAACCATTCACTATATGAATCGTTGATCGTGGCTCTCTGGATGTGGTCTATGAGCTATTTGTCTATCCCTTTGCAAACTGAAATTTCTAAACTTAAAGACTAAAATTTACATATTAACCATCTGTGAGAAACTGTGACAAACACTTTAGCAAAGTCCAAATATACTACATCTACAGCCACCACTCTGTCCAAGTTTCTGCTTACGTTCCCATAAACACAAAGTAAATTTGTTAGACAACATCTGTCTTTCATAAATCCATGTTGGCTCTCACCTATAATCTTATTACGCTTGTACATGGTTCTTACCAATCTCTTCAAAATCTTTACCAAAATGGAAATTAAACTTAAAGCGACACTAAACAAAATACCTATTTGCTAAAAAAAATAATCCATGCACATCCACTACTTAATGGCCCTGTGAACTATTTTTTATTAAATTGTTTCTTACTGTGTTTTTCTGCCTCCTTTTGATGTCCTTTGCGAGCTTCTGAACCTCTTCTTTCCCGCTCCTTACTTCAGCTTGTTTGGAATGAGCATAGCAAGTTAGTTGCGGTCATATGCACTGCTGTACACTACAAATCCAATAGCCCATAGTCCTTAGTCCATCCTAAAAGCATACATGAGAGGGTGGCTACATTCCTACAAACAGTGGGACCATGGAGAATGAAAGGAGCCACCCTCTAACAGGAAGTCAGATCACAGCAGAAAAAAATAAAAATGTAAAAAAATAAAAGAATTTGTAAATTTGGAAAAGGCTGGGTGCAATAAAAGATATTTTTTTGAGTTATAAATACATACTTTAATAGATTTTTTTTTTTTAAACCAGAGTTTAGGATAGTCATACACTTTTAGATTACTCTTGTTTAAGTGATAGTAAACTCTCTTTCATTATTTTTACCTACAGGTAAGCTTATAATAAAGCATTTATGTTGTTATAATAAAAGCTAGGTAAAATGAATATTATTATTATTATTATACAGGATTTATATAGCGACAACAGTTTGCGCAGCGCTTTACAAAATGAAGATAGACATTACAGTTACAATACAATTAGGTACAAGAGGAATCAGAGGGCCCTGCTCGCTAGAGCTTACAACCCAGGGGCGGACTGATAACTCATGGGGCCCCTGGGCAATAGGAGATTATGGGGCCCCCAGGCAATCAGAGATTATGAGGCCACACAGTATACACACACACACAGTATACAATCACACAGTATACACATACATGTACACACAGTATACACAGACAGATGTAGAAAAAACACAGATTTATACATACTGTCCCTGGTTTTACTGAGGCTGGCAACCCTGATGGGGCCCCCTAGTGGCCCAGGGCCCTCGGCAGTGCCCGAGTGGCTCAATGGTCAGTCCGCCCCTGTTACAATCTAAAAGGAAGGGTCAATTGATACAAAAGGTAATAGCTGTGGGGGATGAGCTGATGGAGAAAGTAAAACAGTGTCTTAGTTAAAAGCAGGGATGCTTCTTTAAAGAGAAGGGTTTTCAGGGATCATCTAAAGATGGATAGATTAGGAGACGGTACGCTGTTTAGGAAATATTCTACCTAGGCAGCAGCCGGTGATATCACCGACACAATACCCTCTGAAGGAACAGCATACCCGTGTGTGCCGTGGCCGAGATGTCACGTCATCGTGGCTCGGCCATTCAAGCCGCTGCAGCCTGTGAACCCGGAAGGAAGACCGGGTGAAGATAGAAACCTCTGCAGCGGTGACAGCGCACCACTGGAGGGCTTTGTTTCAAGGTAAGTCTCTCATAAATTGCTTTTTATTTATTTTTAACAAGAGTTTACTACCACTTTAAGGCACTGGCTAAATAGCATGAATGGGGGAATGTCTGCTGAGGTGAGTATATGCTCTATGATCAAAGTGGTTCAAAAGGCTGAAGTTTTTTTACCTTAATGCATTCTATCTACTAGTCTTCTATCGCCTAGTTTATTTTCTAGTACAGTAAGTTCTAACACTTGGCTATCTTTTCGAGGCACCTTCAGATGTGGGAGTCATGGGTGTGCTTATTGTCAGTTTATCCATAAAGGTGACAGTGTGACATCAGCCTCTACATGCCATGCCCACAAGCTGTGGTCATTTATAAACTGTAACACACGATACGTAGTATATTCCATTACCTGTACGGCTTGTCAGGTACAATACGTTGGCAGGACCACACGTAGGCTAAGAGATAGGCTCTACGACCACCTCTATGATATTAACAAAAATCACAACTAACGTAGCACGACACTGGAATGTCCATCACCAGAAGGACACGACAAGTCTTGTTATCCAGGGATTAGAGAAAATAAAAAAAACACCCAGAGGAGGAGATAAATCTTAAATTTTGTGCAAACAGGAGGTCAAATGGATCTTTATTTTAGACACTCGCCAGCCATCTGGGTTAAATTATGAATGGGACGTATCACATTTTTATTAGTTGTACTTAGAAGGCCTTTTATCAAATCATTTTGTACACTCTGGTCTATGAGATATGTATTTCTATGCTGAGGATGACGCTTGCTTAATTAATTTTTGTATACAATATCTTTCATGGTCACAATATGACAAAAAAATGGCACTTTCCCCGCTCCATAAGATAAGTATTTCAATGCTGATGATGGTGCTTTACTTTCACTTACTTACTTACTTACTTTTCAGTCTTTCAATTTAGTTCAATTTTTTTGTATTTTTTTGAGTCACATTGTGGCAAAATGCTATTTTCCAGTGTTGTGTCTGGGTTTATACTATAACGGCTTTGTATTATTGGCTTTTACCATAATAGTTTCACTTAATATGATACCGGGTCTAACTAGATGTTGCCAGCCAGTAGTGAGTTGCAGCGCATGAGGTGAGACTACTTGCTTTCCTGCGCTGCTTACCCCTACACCCGTGATTGAATTCAGGTTTTAGCTCAAGTCACAGCATGTATCCCTAACAATACATGTTTTCATCTTTAGGATCTACCTGTACTTATTCCACGGTCATGCCGCTGTTTTTTGCCATCACACTACACAATGTACATCAGTGGAGTGTTCATTCCACCAGGTAGCTTCAAATCCTGTCAGTGGGTATGTCAGCATCGCAGTGTTTGGAGTGAGATTATTTTCTCCTCTTCGTCTAAGCATCGTCCAACCTGTGATTCGGGTTTCATATACTTACTCTTTATAGAATTTTCTCTTTTTGTGTGTTTCTAGTAGGGATGAGCCGAACACCCCCCGGTTCGGTTCGCACCAGAACCCGCGAACGGACCGAAAGTTCGCACGAACGTTAGAACCCCATTGACGTCTATGGGACTCGAACGTTCGAAATCAAAAGTGCTCATTTTAAAGGCTAATTTGCATGGTATTGTCCTAAAAAGGGTTTGGGGACCCGGGTCCTACCCCAGGGGACATGTATCAATGCAAAAAAAACTTTTAAAAACGGCCGTTTTTTCGGGAGCAGTGATTTTAATGATGCTTAAAGTAAAAAAAAAAAAGTGAAATATTCCTTTAAATATCGTACCTGGGGGGTGTCTATAGTATGCCTGTAAAGTGACGCGTGTTTCCCATGTTTAGAACAGTCCCTGCACCAAATGTCATTTTTAAAGGAAAAAATCTCATTTAAAACTGCTTGCGGGTTTAATGTCATGTCGGGTCATGGCAATATGGATGAAAATCAGTGAGACAAACGGCATGGGTACCCCCCAGTCCATTACCAGTCCCTTTGGGTCTTGTATGGATATTAAGGGGAACCCCGCACCCAAATTAAAATAAGGAAAGGTGTGGGGCCACCAGGCCCTATATACTCTGAACAGCAGTATACAGGCGGTGCAAACAAGACAGGGACTGTAGGTTTGTTGTTAAGTAGAATCTGTTTGTAATTTTGAACATTTTTAACGTGTTTAGCTCCAGCCAAAAAATCTTTTCTAAGCTTTTTGGAAAACATAGGGAAGGGTTATCACCCCTGTGACATTTGTTTTGCTGTCTTTCCTCCTCTTCAGAAGATTTCACCTCACTTTTTTGTCCCAATGAAAAATGTTTTTTGAAAATTTGGGTTTTTTTGTGGAACAAGGATTGGAAAGCATCAGTGGAAAGGAGAACTTGTTTTCCCATATTAACTCTTACAGGAGAGAATTTCCCTTCCTAGGGGTAGATTTCATCTCACTTCCTGTTGTCTCCTTCCGTTTGCAAGTAGGAGTCGTTTGTAAGTTAGATGTTTGAAAGTAGGGTCCTGCCCTATATACTCAGCAGAAATTTGGGCCTTAGGTGTTGCTGTGGCCACAACACTGTAAGCCCTCACAGGGCCCTGCTGTGAAATATTAGATCAAGAATTGTAATTACATGCCCCTGTTGAACAGGAGCTGAAAAATTAGGCCTTAGGCACTGGTGCTGGTGCCACAACACTGCAACCCCTCACAGACACTCTAGTTGGAACGCAGGAACGAGCCCTGCTGCAAATTATTGCTTCAAAAATTGTAATTACACGCCCCTGTTAGACAGGGGCAGAAAAATTGGGCCTTAGGCACTGGTGCTGGTGCCACAACACTGCAACCCCTCACAGACACTCTAGTTGGAATGCAGGAACGAGCCCTGCTGCAAAGTATTACATCAAAAATTGTAATTACACGCCCCTGTTAAACAGGGGCTGAAAAATTGTGCCTTAGGCACTGGTGGTGGCGCCCAGAACCAAAAATGTTCTTACAAGCTATCAGCGTGATGATTGAGGAGGAAGAGGATAATTACTCAGGGATAGTCACTCAGCATCAGCATAGGCAGTCTTTGAAGGGATCTGAGATTTCAAAAAAAATTATTCGGTTACATCAGCATCAGGTGCTTGGTAGCTGGTGGTGATCCAAGACTCATTCATTTTTATGAAGGTCAGCCGATCGACCGAGTCGGTGGACAGACGCACCCTGTGATCGGTTACCACGCCTCCAGCAGCACTGAATGTGCGTTCCGAAAGAACGCTGGATGCAGGACAGGCCAGTAGCTCAATTGCATACTGTGCAAGCTCTGGCCAGTGATCCATCCTCAAGACCCAGTAACCCAGAGGATTTTCGGTGGGAAAGGTGTCCAAGTCTGATCTTGCCCCTAGGTATTCCTGCACCATGTAAAACAGACGCTGGCGATGGTTGCTGGAACCGATCATACCTTGGGGCTGCGGACCAAAAAATTGTCTGAACGCATCGGTCAGACGGCCACCTTCTCCACCGCTCCTTCTTTGACTGACCGAAGCCTCAGCAACACGTTGTCCAGAAACAGGAGTTTGTAACCTCCCAGTCTCTGGGAACGCGTTGCACAGACCTTTCTGCAAGGCCTCCCGAAGATGTTTCATCCTCTGCTCCCTCTGCGATGGCAAGATAAGGTCCGCAACCTTACCCTTGTAACGTGGATCAAGGAGGGTTGCCAGCCAGTATTGGTCCTTCTCCTTGATACCACGAATACGAGGATCCTTACGCAGGCTTTGCAGGATCAGGGAGGCCATGCAGCGTAGGTTTGCTGAGGCATTCGGTCCGGAGTCCTCTGGGTCACTAAGAACGACATGGTCCGCAGCCACCTCCTCCCAGCCACGTACAAGTCCATGTGTTTCTTGGGACTGATCCCTTAAAGAATGCTGCTGATGCTGAGTGCCAGGCTCCACCTCCATACTGACACAATCTTCCTCCTCCTCCTCTTCCTCCTCGTCCTCTTCCTGTGTGATCGGCGGGCACGCAGGAACACTGTCTGGATAAAGGGGGCCTTGAGAGCTAAGGAAGTCCTCCTCTTCCTGCCTCTGTTCTGCCTCAAGTGCCCTGTCCATTATTCCACGCAGCGTGTGCTCCAACAGGTGGACAAGGGGGACAGTGTCACTGATGCATGCACTGTCACTGCTCACCATCCTCGTGGCCTCCTCGAATGGTGACAGGACAGTGCATGCATCCCTGATCATGGCCCACTGGCGTGGGGAAAAAAAACCAAGCTCCCCTGACCCTGTCCTGGTGCCATAGTCGCACAGGTACTCATTGATGGCCCTCTGCTGCGTGTGCAGCCGCTGCAGCATGGCCAACGTTGAGTTCCACCTGGTGGGCATGTCACAGATTAGGCGGTTCTTGGGCAGGTTAAACTCCTTTTGGAGGTCCGTCAGCCGAGCACTGGCATTATATGACCGGCGGAAATGCACACAGACTTTCCTGGCCTGCCTCAGGACATCCTGTAAGCCCGGGTACCTGCCCAAGAACCGCTGCACCACCAAGTTAAGGACGTGAGCCAAACAGGGCACATGGGTCATTTGTCCCTGTCGGAGGGCAGAGAGGAGGTTGGTGCCATTGTCGCAAACCACCATTCCTGCCTTAAGTTGGCGTGGCGTCAACCACCTCTGAACCTGCCCCTGCAGAGCTGACAGAACCTCTGCCCCAGTGTGGCTCCTGTCCCCCAAGCACACCAGCTCAAGCACCGCATGGCATCTTTTGGCCTGCGTACTTGCGTAGCCCCTTGAACGCCTACGGAGCACCGCTGGTTCCGAGGAAGAGGCCATGGAGGAAGAAGAAGAGGAGGGGGTGGAGGAGAGAGGTGTGTCACAATCAGCATTTTGGAGGCGTGGTGGCGGAACAACCTCCAACACTACTGCACCTTGTCCTGCATCCTTCCCAGCTGCCAGCAGAGTCACCCAATGCGCCGTGAAACTTAGGTAACGTCCCTGTCCATGCCTGCTGGACCATGAGTCAGCGGTAATATGCACCTTACCGCTGACCGCCCTGTCCAGCGAGGCATGGACATTGCCTTCCACATGCCGGTAGAGAGCCGGAATCGCCTTCCGTGAGAAAAAGTGGCGTTTGGGTACCTGCCACTGAGGAACCGCACATTCCACAAACTCACGGAAGGGGGCAGAGTCTACCAACTGAAAAGGCAGCAGTTGAAGTGCTAGCAATTTTGCCAAGCTAGCATTCAACCGCTGGGCATGTGGATGGCTGGGAGCAAACTTCTTTCGGCGGTGCAGCAGCTGGGGCAGGGAAATTTGCCTGGTACAATCTGACGTCGGTGTACCAAAAGCAGATTGCCCACAAGTACTTGGCTGTGACACACCTAATTCTACACCTTCATTCCTCTCACTGCAGGTCTCAGAGAGGACTGAAGGTCTAGTGGGGTTGGAAATCTCAGCTGATGAGGAGCAAGGAGAGATCCTCTTTGTTCTTTGGTGTGGGTCTTTTAGATACGCTTGCCAACGAACTGCATGGCAGGTCAACATATGTCTGGTCAAGCATGTGGTACCCAAGCGGGAGATATTTTGGCCACGCGAGATACGCTTGAGACATATGTTGCAAATAGCAGCGGTGCGATCTGATGCACTCGTCTCAAAAAAGGCCCACACCAAAGAACTTTTTGAATAACGCGCAGAGACTGCAGCGCCCTGCACATGTGGAGCTTTGGGGTGTGATGCAGTCAATGTGCTGCCCTTAGGCTGGCCCCTGGAGGGCATCCTGCCTCGTTGGTGATGTGCTGCCGCCTCCTCCTCCTCCTCCTCCTCCTCCTCCTCCTCCTCTCTCCTATCAGGCACCCACGTTGAGTCAGTGACCTCATCATCCCCTCCCTCCTCATCACTGGAGCAAACCTGGCAGTATGCTGCAGCAGGGGGAGCATGACTGCCAGATTGCTGTCCTTCTTGGGCACCCCCTCTGTCCGCGCTCATGTTACTGCCTTCATCGAGCTCAGTATCGTCATCAGAGCCTTCCAAACGCTGGGCATCCTCCTGGAGCATGTACCCAACACTGTGGTCAAACAGTTCGAGGGAATCCTCATGAGGACATGGTGGAGCTAGGGAAGGAGTCACTGATGACATTGAGCTGAGGGAAGAGGCCGCTGCTTTGCCAGACAAAGCACCCTGGGCATGGGTGAGAGAGGATGAGGAGGATGAGGACGGCTTGGTCATCCACTCGACCAAGTCTTCCGCATGTTGCGGCTCAACATGGCCAGCTGCCGAAAAAAAGGCCAAGCGTGTCCCATGGCCACGTGCTGATGAGGATGCACCGTCTCCACGACCAGCACTAGACACAGAGCCTGCTTGCCCTCTCTTATTGGCTTGTGACTGTCTGCCTCTCCTTCTTGGCCTTCCAGACATACTAATGGCCTGTAGCTGCACTAAGCTGGGATAGAACACCTGTAATTTTCTTCAAGTAGCTTTATATACTGTAACCAGACAAGCCTGCCTGTCAGTAGGAAGATAACAGGAACGGATCTAGCTGAACACTGTGAGCAGGACGCACTGTACTAAATGTAAATAGTCTAGCTGCCTGACCGTGGTACTAATAGGATCAAATAGAACACCTGTAATTTTCTTCAGGTAGCTTTATATACTGTAACCAGACAAGCCTGCCTGTCAGTAGGAAGATAACAGGAACGGATCTAGCTGAACACTGTGAGCAGGACGCACTGTACTAAATGTAAATAGTCTAGCTGCCTGACCGTGGTACTAATAGGATCAAATAGAACACCTGTAATTTTCTTCAGGTAGCTTTATATACTGTAACCAGACAAGCCTGCCTGTCAGTAGGAAGATAACAGGAACGGATCTAGCTGTACACTGTGAGCAGGACGCACTGTACTAAATGTAAATAGTCTAGCTGCCTGACCGTGGTACTAATAGGATCAAATAGAACACCTGTAATTTTCTTCAGGTAGCTTTATATACTGTAACCAGACAAGCCTGCCTGTCAGTAGGAAGATAACAGGAACGGATCTAGCTGAACACTGTGAGCAGGACACACTGTACTAAATGTAAATAGTCTAGCTGCCTGACCGTGGTACTAATAGGATCAAATAGAACACCTGTAATTTTCTTCAGGTAGCTTTATATACTGTAACCAGACAAGCCTGCCGGTCAGTAGGAATTTAACAGGAACGGATCTAGCTGAACACTGTGAGCAGGACGCACTGCACTAAATGTAAATAGCAGGAATGGATCTAGCTGAACACTGTGAGCAGGACGCACTGCACTAAATGTAAATAGTCTAGAAGATAACAGGAACGGATCTAGCTGAACACTGTGAGCAGGACGCACTGCATTAAATGTAAATAGTCTAGATAGAAGATAACAGGAACGGATCTAGCTAAACTGAATACAGTGTATATATATATATGCAACACCTGGGATGCATATATATACACAATACACTGTAAGTGCAGCTAACTGACTGACTGTTCTGCCTAATCTATCTAACTCAAATCAAATGACACTGTCTCTCTCTCTCTCTATCTCTCAGCACACCGCACACCGGAACACACACTACACAGGGCCGCCGTGCAGGCGGCCTTATATAGTGTGGGGTGTGTACTAAATGCCCTGAGCCGTAATTGGCCAAAGCCACCCTGGCTTTGGCCAATTACAGCTCTCTCTACTGACAGCGCTGTGATTGGCCAAGCATGCGGGTCATAGTGCATGCTTGGCCAATCATCAGCCAGCAATGCACTGCGATGCCGCAGTGAATTATGGGCCGTGACGCGCCACACGAATTTAGCGCGAACGGCCCATAACGTTCGCAATTCGGCGAACGATCGAACAGCCGATGTTCGAGTCGAACATGGGTTCGACTCGAACACGAAGCTCATCCCTAGTTTCTAGTAAAGATATTCTGATTCTAGCCAATTTATATACACATTTAAGCCCAGTTCTCCCTGTAAATTTTAGAAGCAGTATATATATATTTTTTCATCATGGAAAGGTTTGGGATTCCATATATGAATTTTTTGGAAGACCTATACGTATACATACAATTTTTCATATATATTTCTTTCCGAACAACATGTAGCCTATCAATGCTATTAGGTCTGGTCCACATTTTGTCTTGTCATGTGCTGAATTGGCTGTTTTTTTGGTAATCGGGGATTGCAGCACATGAGGTGAGACTCCTCACCTCTCAGCGCTGCAACCTTGCGCCTCAGCACACAGACTGTGACTTTTTATTTCTAGAAGCAGCGCATCATTTACATACAGATCTCCAATCTTTGTTATTTGCTTTTTGTTCTGTAGCTGTTTATCTTGGTTCTTGAGTTGAACTATGACAATATAGTTAAAAAGCATATGCTTTGACCCTCCACACCGCACTTTTCTGTGTTTATGGACATTTTTAATCTTGAGAATACTCCGGTCAGGTTGGTCTTTTAGCATATATAGTTACACATTATAATTTTTCCTAATATGTTTCTGGCATGCGGTTCCCCTTTGGGGGTCAGCATATATATATATATGCTGTTGTTTCATAACCATTGCAGATTCTAGTCAGATGTTTGAACCCCTTTTTTTTCATCCATACTTCTGTACACCCTCTAGTTTAAATAACTCCTGAGATATTCGGTTGATGGAATACCATTAAAAATATCTGTTTTTTCAGAGGATGTTTTGGCAATTTATCATATATACTTTTATGCTAATATTAAATCAACATGTTCACCGGGGGTTTCCTCTGAAGTATGGATGAGACTCGCAAAGAAAATGCGATCCAGCACCTACGACACTAAGTGTTGCTCCACACAGTGGATACTTTTACAATATCATTCACAGATGTGAGATGTCTTATCTTTTCTGTGTTCAGATATGTTTTGGTTACAATTGATCCAATAATACTACATATTATAAACACGGTTGATTTGACACCTATTCTCTAACATTGTGCTGTTACATCGTGCTGTTTCTTTGCGATTGCTCAGTTTTCATTTCATCTTTTTATATACACACAAAATGACTTTTAATTTAGCTCTCCTTGTTTCTAATCTTTTTGTGTTTCTACTGTGGTGTCTGGGCACCTATGGGTTAATACAATTGAATGAGCATTGGAAGGTGTGGTCAACATTTGCTGGTTTTAGGGTTTAACCTTTCAGGTGTCATACATGTGGTTCTGATCACTTACCTTTCTATATATGTCTTAGTTGTAATAACTTTTTTCAGCTATGAGTAAGCATCCATTGATGTGAAACGCGTTAGCTGTTTTCTGTCCTTTGTATCCGCTTTGATGTGACCTGTATATTTTTACTACAATAAAGGTGCTTTTTTCAGGGAAGTGCGGCCATCCAGACCCTCTCAATTCACTTTCTACTCACCGTGCAGAGCCGGCACCTGTGTTGCTGTGGGAGTACACATTTTTTAGGCTTAACAGTGGTTATCCTGGGAGCGGTTTTGTTGTCTCTTAATGCATTCTATCCATGAAGGTAAAAAAACTTCTGTATCCAACTCCTCCCCAAAGCCCCCTCTTATACTTGCCAAAGCCCCATCGCGATCCAGCACTGTTCATGACAGCCGCTTCTCTCTCTTCTCTCCCTCCTCACAGGGCAAGAGAGATTGGCTCCCGCTGCTGTCAATCAAACTCTGTGATGAGGGAGTGGGGGCGGGGCCGTGCCCCACTATCTGTGTCTATAAACACAGGCAGCAAGGCTCAGAAGTGACCCCTCATGAATGCCCCCATAGGAAGCAGCTTCCTTTGGGGGCACTGGGTGGAGAGAAGGAGCCAGTAGTGTTTGCGGGGGACCCAAGAAGAGGAGGATCAGGGCTGCTCTGTGCAAAACCATTACAAAGAGCAGGTAAGTATGACATGTTTGTTATTTTTGTACAAAAAAAAAATACAAAAATTTACCTTTAAAAACACTTTAAGCTCCTTTTGTGGAGTGAAACACGTTAGAGTAACTACTTCACCAGGTGGACTTTGTGCCTGCATCCTTTTGATTTCCATAAATGTATTTTGGCTTCTATGATGAGCAACTCTCCCTTCCTTTTTTGAAGGACATATACACTATATTACCAAAAGTATTGCGACACCTGCCTTTACACGCACATGAACTTTAATGGTATCCCAGTCTTATGCCCCGTACACACGGTCGGACTTTGTTCGGACATTCCGACAACAAAATCCTAGGATTTTTTCCGACGGATGTTGGCTCAAACTTGTTTTGCCTACACACGGTCGCACAAAGTTGTCGGAATTTCCGATCGACAACAACGCAGTGACGTACACCACGTACGACGAGACTAGAAAAGGCCGGTTCAGAACCAAGCGCGGCACCCTTTGGGCTCCTTTTGCTAATCTCGTGTTAGTAAAAGTTTGGTGGGGAGGAGTTCATGGACCAAGAATTGGTTGCTTCAGCGTGACCAGTTCTCTCATATGCCTTTGCTCCGTGAGATCCGTGAGAATAATCCTGATGATTTCAGGAACTTTCTCAGGATGACGGACCCCATATTTCACCGTTTGTTGGCTTCGCTGACCCCCTATATCAGCAGGCAGGATACCTGCATGAGGCAAGCCATCACTCCGGAGCAGAGGTTGGTCGCTACCTTGCGGTATTTGGCCACAGGGAGAAGTCTGCAGGACTTAAAGTTCTCGACAGGCATCTCCCCCCAGGCTCTGGGTATCATCATCCCAGAGACCTGTTCTGCCATCATCCAGGTCCTGCAGAAGGAGTATATGAAGGTAAGATTTTTTTTCCTTTTATATCACATTTTATTGTATTGAATGTTTGATAATATCTTGTATTTCTTTCCTCATTCCCTAATTACCATGATTGTAATATGCTGTGAATGTCCCCTTTGTCCTCATGCATGCTGGATTTTTATGTAATTATTATTTTATGTCCTTCATACATATTTGCCCTTCAATAACCTCTCCAGCATGGTGTCTCCTGCCCTATATTCACCTCATGTAGTCACTTAACAATGTATTTTATCAGCTCCATGGTAGTGCTTTACCCCAAACACCCCCTAAAATGTTTGTTAATGTTATTTTAGCTTTAAATTCAGGCAGAGTGCCAGAGGCTTTTTTTGTGGTGTCCACAAATTTTGGGTAACCCTCCCTCCCCCCAACTGCTAAGTCAGCTGATCCCAATTCTCTATCCTCAATCATCTATCTGCTGACTTTGCCAAACCCATACACACTATACCCATCTCTTTACTGGTCAGATTTATGGATGAATTCCCCAAAGCATGTAGTGCAAGGGCCTGCCTGTATACTTTCCAATGGAACTGTTTAAAGTTTTTGTATCCTATTATTATCTTGATAGGTAATAGCAGAATGTCCAAATGTCCTCAAATGTGTACAATGTGTATTTATATCTTTGTATTCAGACACTTCTTACCTGTCCAGTGGTCTGCTAATAGTGTAACTAAGGAGGGGCTGTTCCAAGTAATACCCTGTATTTAGGCATTCATCTCTCAATGAAGTGAAGAGGGTTACCTGTCCAAGAGTTCCCCCCCCCCCATAATGTTAGAAATGGCCCATGAGAGGGGGGGAGGGGGAATATGATAGGTGTACCTTATACTTTGGCCTTGTTAAATTCCCCTTATTAAATGCTATCTGGAGGTTGCCCCATAATGTTTGTGTATAATCTGCTTGCCATGTTTCTGTGAAAAAATAGTAATGTTTATTGTTTTTTCCTCAACAGTTTCCTTCCACGCCACAGGAATGGCAGACTGTGTCCTCCCACTTTGCCCAGCGGTGGGACTTTCCTAACTGCGGAGGGGCAATTGATGGGAAACACGTCCACATCGTCCCACCACCCAACTCGGGGTCGTACTATTATAATTACAAGGGGTTTAATAGTATAGTAATGTTGGCGGTGGTGTCGGCTAATTACGACTTTTTGTATGTGGACGTGGGGAAGAATGGCCGGATGTCCGATGGTGGAGTGATCGCCCAGACGGAGTTCTACAGGCATCTCCAGAATGGCAGCTTGGACTTGCCACCTCCAGAGGACAATGTTGAAGGTCTCCCATTTGTGTTCGTTGCTGATGAAGCATTTGCGCTGGGGGACCACCTGATGCGGCCATTCCCGATGAGGACCCTCACCCCGGAACAGAGGGTTTTTAATTACCGGCTGGCCAGAGCCCGAAGAGTGGTGGAGAACACATTTGGAATCCTGGCCAGCCGGTTCCGATTATTTCTGACACCCATCCATATGGCGGAGTATAAACTGAACCATATAATACTTGTCTGCTGTGTTCTCCATAATTTTTTAAGAAAACATTCAGCCAACTATGCTGGCTCAGTTGGGCCTGAGGCCGGAATCCCAAATCCATCAACACTGACGGCGCTTGAAAGTGGCCGTCCTGGCTTGCCCTCCCTGAATGCCCGTGATGTCCGGTTACGCTACCTGGAGTTCTTTGCGGGTAGGGGGGCTATCAATATGCCAGAGAATCTGTGACACCTTTTTCAAATAAAAAACAAACAAAAGAAATTCTTGGTGGACATTTACTGCTTGTGTTTGTTTTAGCTGACCCTGACAGAAATGTTTTGAGTGCAGAAAATGTCGTGATTGGGTAACCTTATAAAAAACAGTGTTGGCTGGTACTTCCTAAATGCCAAAACACATTTCACTACAAGTGCACTTGCAACTGCACTGAACCTGCACTTGTAGTGCAAAGTGTAATTGCCCTTAGGAAATAACCCCCATTTGTGCATAAAACAGCAATTACATCACCCCAAAAGTGTTGTAGTGTTGAGACAATAATCCACACATTCTTGAGTAAGGCACTTTTTTATAGCTGCACAATCACATGTGCATTTGCCAAAGGTTTTTAAAACAAACCAACATGTTTGTTGCATAACAATGTTTGCAGTAGCATTATCAAAAATCGAAATATCCATTTCAGATAAAACAGGCCTGTGTAAAACCAACAAGAAAGCCAAAAAACTTGAACTTACAAAGTTCACATATGGTAAAACCTGAAGGCTATATCAGACATGAGTATTTAGGAACTGTGTTTGATATAGCGTTCAGATGGGGGGAAATCACCCCTGGAAAAGCCAAATTTGGAAGATGCACACCAATTTACGAATGTCAACATGTGCTATCTGCCATCAGGGGGGATCAAGGGATGTGTTTTGGGGGAGCAAGCCCTTCCTCAATGCGACTTTATAATTGAGGAAGGGGTTGCACCCCCAAAACGCGTCCATTGATCTCCCGTGATGGCAGATAGCACATGTTGGCACACTGTGTGCATCCTCCAAATTTGGCTTTTCTAAACATTGTAAAAATTTTAGTAACATAAAACAGGTGATTTTGTGGGGTTTAAATTCGCCCCAAAACATCAATGATGTTATTTTTTTTAATAACATCAGTGATTTGTTGCTGGATGTTTTGCAATTGGAGATTACACCCCATGATCTCCCCGATGAGTATCTGGGCACTTTCAGATGTAAAGCGTTCTGGATCACGATCACCTAAAAAGAGATAAAGAACAAAAAAAAAGGTCTCAAAAATTTGCCACCATCCATCTCTTACCTGAACCTGTGGTCGCAGACACTCACCTGTTGTGGTGCCAATCTCCACCACGTCTTCTTCTTCCTCCTGCTCAGCTTCTTGGGTTGGTATTTCCCCTTCTTCCAGAGGGGGGGTCTCTGGTCTCCTGGGATGAGGGGTGTCCTCCGAGTCTTTTCTCCCCTATGTAAAACAAAAATGGTATAATTAGCACACAGATATTTGATGGCAGAACTAGAAATAGGAAACATTGCTTGGAAGTGGGGTACAATTGTCTATTTTAGCCGAGTTCCAAGATGTATATTTTTTATTGCCCTTTGTCAAGCTGCAATACTTTACCTGTTTGGTACAAGCTTCACAGATGTAGCCCCCCCTATAGTATACACTGGAGCACCTGTGTGGCCCCCCTAATAAAAAGGGTGTTCTGGGGTCCCACACTAGTGCTCCAGTGTCCAGATGTGAAAACAGCTGCTCAGTGTCCTCTCCTTACACACAATCTAGTTAGCATTTCATTCTAGTAACAAACCCATCTACACAAACAAATATTTGGCATCCAAGTAGGCCCCCAAAAATGTGTGAAAATGCAATGGTGTTCTAGAGGCCGAAAGAAAAATGTTTGATACGAACGAATAATGGGCCCATGAACATTAAAGTTGACCTTTTGAAACGTTACAATTACTAAAAGCATATGGAGCAGAACGAACGGAATAAAGACAGAAAGAATAGGAACACAGCACAACTACTTACTTTTTTGCAGCACTCTCCGGATCTTTCGGTACTGCTCTGGCTCTCTTAACTTCAGGTCCGACCACCGCTTCCTGAGCTGATCTTTCGATCGTCGTACCCCCAAATTCCTCTCAAGACTCCTGACCACTTTCACCATGATCTTGGCCTTTCGGATGTTGGGGTTGGGGTAAGGCCCATATTTTCCGTCATAGTCGGACTTCTTCATGATGTCGACCATCTCCAACATCTCCCCAAACGACATATTTGTGGCCTTAAAACGCCTCCTTCTGGATCGGGACGTGCCTGGATCCGGGCTTTCCTCCTCCTCCTCCTCGTTGTTAGAATTATTATCACGCACCTGTTGTAACTCCGCCATCATGCTCTTCCCCCACTCCGCCGAACGAAAAGGGGCGGGGAATACACTAGAAAGAACGTCAGGGGCGGGCGGAGTTACACGCATGCGCAGTGTGTATAAAGCGTAACACGCGTGCGTATTACGTACGATCTGTGAGCGGAGGAAGGAGCATTGGACGCGCAGATCGTAAGAACGAAGGTAAGAGACAAACTTGTGCCTATACTGCTTCTAGATTGAGGCCTATATTGTAACAAGATTAGGAGAGTTTTGTCTGACATTAGGCTTTGTCTTGTGTTGTGTCTTGCAGTGAACATGGATATCTTAATGAAAGACAATGACTTCATGTCAGTATTCATAGATATGCTAAGTGAGCTGCCATGTCTGTGGGAGATTACCCACCCCCATTTCAAGAACCAAGCAAAGAGGAAGGCAGCACTGGAGCAATTGTGTGAAATTGGGAAGCAGGTGATCCCCACGGCAGACATCACCTATTTAAAGATATTAATTGGTGGCCTGAGGAGCACATATCTAAGGGAGCGCAAGAAGGTCCTGGATTCACAGAGATCCGGAGCAGCAGATGACATCTATGTCCCCAGGATGTTGTACTACGACAGGCTGCACTTTCTGGCAGGCCAGACTGAACCCAGGCCATCCCTCTCCAGTCTTCCTTCCACGCTTCCTTCCCCCCCGGCTGAGGCTTCTGACGCCCAACCTGGGCCTTCCAGGCAACAACACATGGAGGAGCCCAGATTGAGCCAGGTATAGCATTCCTCTAAATATTTCTGCTTGTCCAATCAATGATGTTAACTAGATGTTAGTTGGGAGTACTAATTTAGGATTGTGATTGATGAAGCAACAACTAAAACCATGTCCCTTTTTCATACACAGGGAAGTCTCAGCCAGGAGGTGGCCGGGCCGAGCTGGCTGGCTGATATCAAGGTCCCTCCACCACACCTGAAAACAGAAAGTGGCAGTAGGACGAGTACCCTAGAGGAGGCTGCTATAGCATTCTTTTGGAGGGCTACAGAGGTCCTGGGAGCACCCCACACCAGGCAGGAGAACATTGCTGCATTCATAGCATATAAAATGCAGAGGATGGAGGAGGGCCAAAAAGCCATGTGTGAGGCCCTCATATCAGAGGCTCTGGAGAAAGGTATGAGGGGCCAAATTACACCTCACACACAGCTTTGGGATGGTCCTCCTCCTCCTCCTCCTGCAGGTCCTCCTCCTCCAGGTCCTCCCAGTCCTCCTCCAGGTCCCCCCAGTCCTCCTCCAGGTCCTACTCCTCCTCCTGCCACATCTCCAACTGCACAGCCACAGCCCGGAAGGAAGTGTGGAAGGAAGACCAGACAGTGATTGCCCTGGGTTCAGTCTGGTCGGCCAAAAGATGCAGCCTCTTGTGGTACCACAGCCTGGGGACACAGATGTCATCTGCTACTATCCGGATCTCTGCGAATTCTGGACCAGATTGCCCTCCCTTACATATGGACTCCTCAGGCCACCAATTTTGATGTTGAAGAATTGATGTCTGCCGTGGGGGTCCCAGGCTTCGCTAATTTCTCATGTTGATCCAGTGTTGCCTTCCTCTTTGTTTGGTTCTGATCCCTTAATAAAGGATTTTTGTTTTGAATTATACTCTCCTATGTGTTTTACTTCAAAAAGGACAGTTGGTTTGTGAGGATTCAGGTACATTTCAAATATACAATGTGAAATGAACAAGGGACACCAACACCAAACAATCTCCTTGAGATTAAATAATAAAAGATATCAATGGTGTTGGGGTAACTTGACACACAAAACACACCCAAAAATATTCTGGAGTAAAAATAAAAATAACATTGAATAAAGATCAGCCTTGGAAAAAATCCAAACATTAAAGAAAAAAAAAGGCTGAAAATCCAAAAAAAATAAATAAAAAATAAATAAAAAACTGTCAGATGTGACAACTAATAACAATATATTGAGGGAATCCCACTAAAAAAAAACAAATAAAACTTTGTGAGAAGTGTGTGTGAATATGAGCAGCAAAACGACTTAATTCTTGTCACATTATAAAGAAGAAGAGAGTGCGCTGTATTAAACCATTTTTAACATTGCAGCGTGACGAAAGTGCTGTATCCATTACGAACGCTAAGTTTACCAGAACGAGCTGTCCCGTGTCGGAATTTCTTCTGAGCATGCGTGGCACTTTGTGCGTCGGAACAGGCCACACATGGTCGGAATTGACGCGATCGGATTTTGTTGTCGGAAAATTTTATCTCCTGCTGTCCAACTTTGTGTGTCGGAAAATCCGATGGAAAATGTCCGATGGCGCCCATACACGGTCGGAATTTCCGACAACACGCTCCGATCGGACATTGTCCATCGGAAAATCCGACCATGTGTACGGGGCATTAGTCTGTAGGGTTCAAGATTGAGTTGGCCCACCATTTGCAGCTATAACCGCTTCAACTCTTCTGGGAAGGCTGTCCACAAGGTTTAGAAATGTGTCTATGGGAATGTTTGACCATTCTTCCAGAAGTGCATTTGTGAGGTCAGGCACTGATGTGGACAAGAATGCCTGGCTCACAGTCTCTGCTTTCATTCATCTCAAAGATGTTCTATCAGGTTGAGGTCAGGACTCTGTGCAGGCCAGTCAAGTTCCTTCACCCCAAACTCGCTCATCCATTCATCCCTCCCAGCAACAATTGACCCTCTAGCAACATATGGCCCCCCCCAGCAAAACTAGATCTCCCACCAGCAACAATAGACCTCCCCAGCAATAAATAATCCACCCCAGTGACAATAGATCCCTCAGCAGAACTCATTGTCATGTTCAAGAAACCAGTTTGAGATGATTTGAGCTTTGTGACATGGTACATTATCCTACTAGAAGTAGCCATCAGAAGATTGGTACACTGTAGTCATAAAGGGATGGACATGGTCAGCAACAATACTCAGGTAGGCCGTGGCGTTTTCATGATGCTCAATTGGTACTTAGGGGCCCAAAGTGTGCCAAGAAAATATCCCTCACATCACTACAACATCACCACCAGCCTGAACCGTTGATACAAGGCAGGATGGATCCATGCTTTCATGTTGTTTTTGCCAAAATCTGACCCTACCATCTGAATGTCACCACTGAAATTGAGACTCATTTGACCAGGCAATGTTTTTCCAATCTTCTATTGTGGTCTTCTGCTGCTGTAGAACATCTTCTTCAAAGTTCGATGTGTTGTGCATTCAGAGATGGTATTCTCCATACCCACTGTTGCCTTTCTATCATTACATAGTTACTTAGTTAGTCAAGTTGAAAAAAGGCACAAGTCCATCTAGATCAATGAAAAAAAATAAAAAATAAAATCATACAATCGCATATACACAATCCTTCAACCACAGTTGATCTCAAACTAGTCTGCCAATTCTCCTCTGACCTTTGACATCAACATGGGACCATTCTCTGTAAACCCTAGAGATGGTTGTGCGTGAATATCCCAGTAGATAAGCAGTTTTTGAAATACTCAGACCAGCCCGTCTGGCACCAACAATGCCACGTTCAAAGTCACTTAAATACCCTTTCTTTTCCATTCTGATGCTCAGTTTGAACTTCAGCAAGTCATCTTCACCATGTCTAGATGCCTAAATGCATTGAGTTGCTGTCATGTGATTGGCTGGTTAGCAATTTGTGTTACCAAGCAATTGAACAAGTGTACCTAATAAAGTGGCCAGTGAGTATATATATATATATATATATATATATATATACTGGTCTCTATGGCGGCGCTCTCCGTTGGTTCGAAGCTTACCTATCTCATCGCACCTTCAGTGTCACTTACAACTCCACTTCCTCCTCTCCAACTCCTCATACCGTTGGTGTCCCCCAAGGTTCTGTTCTTGGACCTATACTATTCCCGATCAACATGTCTTCCCTGGGTTCCCTGCTGCTGATGCCCAAATCTATCTCTCTGCCCCTAAGCTCACCCCATCAGTCTCCTCACGGATCACTGATTTACTAACAGACATATCAGCCTGGATGTCAAACCAGTTCCTCAAACTGAATCTGTCTAAAACCAAGCTCTTAATATTCCCTCCCCCACGTGCCCCTTCCCGTGACTTCTCTGTCAAGATCAATGGCACATCTATCAGTCCATCCCCATATACCAGGGTGCTAGGGGTAACCTTAGACTCTGAACTGTCCTTTCAGGCCCACATCCAATCCCTGTCCAAATCATGCCTCCTTAGCATCCGCAACATTTCCAGAATATACCCCTTTTAACTAATGACACTACCGAGCTTTTAATTCACTCCCTGGTTAGCTCTCACCTCAACTACTGCAACTCACTTCTCAATGGATTACCTTTACATAGACTATCCCCCCTTCAGTCCATAATGCCGCTGCAAGACTCATCCACCTTACCAACCATTCAGTGTCCTCCACCCCTCTCTGCCAATCCCTCCACTGGCTTCCACTCACCCAACAAATAAAATTCAAAGTACTAACAATAATTTACAAAGCCATCCATAACTCTGCCCCCAGCTACATCACTAACCTAGTCCCAAAATACCAACCAAGCCTCTCTCTTCGGTTCTCCCAAGACCTCCTGCTCTCTAGCTCCCTTGTCACCTCCTCCCATGTTCGTCTCCAGGATTTCTCCAGAGCTTCTCCCATCCTTTGGAAATCCCTACCCCAATCTGTCCGACTGTCCCCTAATCTATCCATCTTTAGACAATCCCTGAAAACCCTTCTCTTTAAAGAAGCCTACCCTTCTTATACCGGTATAAATCCTGTATAATAATAATAATATTTATATATATGCATTCCAACTGTGTATTTAGCTATTTGTCTGGAGTTCAGTTTTTCCCTTATAACATTTAAAATATATCTAACTCCAAGAAATAAAATGTAATAAATTGCAGCTTACCATCCCTTTCCACTTGGTGATTCTGCTGGTACCACACTTCCTGTCCCAGGAAAACATTGTGTTTTAAGAGAACAGGATGAATGGGACAGCCCACTATATATCTCAGTACTCCCGTTTCATCTATATTCACCCTTTTACATGTCTGTATGAATTGTCTAGGCAAATAAAATTATAAGAATTCATGGGAGAATAATCTGAGCCTTTGCCAGCTCAGAATGTGATCACATTGCTTCTTTGGTTTGGCAGTGTAGGCATTTACCAGCATGCACTACTTTTTACAGACCGCATTGAATGGACCACCAGAAGTCAGAACACATGTATGCTAATTGATGACGCTCTGAGTTACTAGTATGTTTATTATATCTGTGATTTTATGGAGAGAGTTGCAAAACCTTAACTATTAGTGGATCCTGAGAACAATCTGAGGAATTCTGGTTTATTGTAGCATAGCGCTACCCCCGAAGAAGTGTAGCGTAGCGCTTCCCCCTTTAAACCTAAAGGAGCCGCTGTAATTTAACCGTTTCTTACCCAGAGTATTTGCAGAGATAGTCAGGTACACAGCAATAGTTCATTCACTCCGGCTCATTAATCAGTCTAGGGGATGTCTTTTATGATTTTTATTGCTGAAGAACTTGAAGAGCGTACTGGTGATATTTTTAATTTTAATTTTTAAAGAAAGAGCACAGTAGTTATCTTCTTCTGGGTAATGCTGTCTCAAATTGAAACCTTGAATGGAGGTGTTCAGTAGAGATGGGGATTCGTCACTGCTCTGACATATTTAATTATGATTATACATTTTTAACTTTTGAGCTCTGTAAACAACAGCATTATTTGCAACAGAGATGCAAAGGAGTGCTTCAGTAATGTGAAACGGAGCTTAGAGCTCAAAATGCTGGTTCTGAAATGAGAATATCTAATCCTATTGTTATTATTTACAAAAAACCCCATACTTTTAAACATTTCATTTTAATGGTTGGTTTCATACTAGAACGTGCACATTCCCATGCGGTCCCATGCATTCTAGTTTTGACAGCAAATTCATTTTAATGGGCTGCCAATTGTTCTGGAATGCAGGAAAAGCAGTGCAAGCACTACTTTTTCAGGTTGCTTTGTACCAAAACGCATGGTACTGCAGCACCATATGGCTTGATGGCTGCAAACACGCTAGGCTTGCAAGATGCATTTGGATGCCTTTAACAATTAATGGCACCCACATGTCTCTCACGAAGGTGGAGAAGCGGGAAACATGCACGGAACATAGCTTTCCACCACCACATTCCAATGTGAACCAGCCCTTAGTCCTTACCATAAAGAAAATGTAAACAAAATCGCTACTACCTTAAAGCTGACCCCAACGTATGATCTAATTTGCATAGTTACAATGGTCCAGGTTGGACCATTGTAAGTATGTGAATCTCATATCTGGGGTTCTGCTGTGGAAGATGACAATCACTGTAGTAGTCACTGCCCCGCCTCTCCACCTCATCCAAACAGAGAATGACTTGTGTTCAGTGGAAAAATGCAAACCTTTCTGTGAATGGCAGAGGTGCTGAGTGCAGGACCCAGAAAACTGCAGCTATCACTGTAGTTGCACCAACTACTACAGTAATTTTTAACCCCCCAAGCCTTCTATCAGGTATGAAATGTGCATATGTTCCAAGCTGGACCAAAGAAACTATGCAATAAAGATTGTACCTAGAGGTCAGCTTTAAGATTTCCCCTTTAAGCTCCTCTGTTACCTATAAGAAGCTAATAGAAATTAAGGGCCTGTTTATTTAACATTGAAGCTGGGTAAACACTAGCGCGAACTAGATGCGGATTTCTCCACATCCAATTCACATGACAGGAGATTGTGACCGGCTCTCTTGGAGCCGGTTCACATATCTCCAGGGAAACTGCGGAGCGGCTTGCACAGGAGTCCGGTGCGTCTTTAGCTTTGTTTTAAGGGCTGAATTCAGGCAAAAATTTGGCCCTGATTCGTCCCTGAGACAAAGAACAGAGACGCACCGGACCCCCTGCTGTGAGTTCTAAAGCAGTTCACACATATGCAAATGTAGCACCCTCTACCTAGGTAGGTGCTAGAAGTCATGATTTTTGTAGTACAGGCAAATTTAGGCAGGCCTAGCTGGAAACTAGGCCTGTTTGTTTTGATCTGTGTGGGCTGGGAGTGACTCAGAGCAGCAGCTGTGACTCACAGACAGCATCACTCCACTGTCACCTTCCTTTTTCTTCTAGAGGATTCTAGAAAAAGAGGAGGGGAAGAGAGGTGGAGCTGTCTGGGGTGTCTCAGGGAGCCCTGACCAATCCCCAACTAGAACTGACAGGGGGCAGGCCTCCTTGAAATACCCAGGGTCAGCCCAACTGGGGAGAAGTTGTCAGGTGGAAGAACTGAGGATGGAGTACTAGGCTGTTGGGGCCTTTGAGGGAGCTCCCCAGTCTGAGGAGGGGTGACCTTGGGCCTGGGACTCAGGTGCAGGACGGAGCCCTTCAAGAAAGCATGAAGGATATGGACAGGAAGCACAAGAGGAGTCAGAGAGGACAGGGAGAGCTAGTACGGCCGGGCAAGTCTTCAGGAGGGAACCACCGGTTACAGCCAGGAAGGCTGATGAGTGACATGTGCAGTCTGGAGGACTGGAGAGGCATGCCAGAGAGGACTGAGAGGAAACAGTCAGAGCTGAGTAGGGAGGATTGCAATATCATGGGCAGTGAAGTCGGGAAGCTGCAGCCAGTGGGGCTGGCAGGGCCTGAGGAGGGCTGACTTGGAGCAGTAGTACACCAGTAGGACAGCTAGCACTAAAGAGACTTTCTATATTTCTGCTACATTATAGGGGCCCGCGGTCCCTGCCTGCAAAAGGCTATTGCTAAGGCCTGGCTGAGCCAGCGTCAGACCTAACCACCATGTGCTATCTGTTCCTGGAACCACAAGATAGGAAGTGAAGAGTTGTGCTGGAGGAGTCTGTAGAAGTGTACAAAGAGTGTACATAGTTGTCCCTAGCAACTTTGCTATTATTTCACTGGGCATCCCATATTTTCCACACCCCATCCAAGTTAAATTCCCTCAATAAAAATAACAAAAACAAATCAACGGACTGTTCATTGTCTTGGAGTGTCTGGGAAGTGAATGCCGGGCCGGGCAGGGTGACAGGTGGGCCACGTCACTTAGCAGCCCCTACGGGGGTACGGCTACACAAACACAGGCATCGCATGTGATTCGCACCCGCATTGCTGTGCCGATTATATGCGATGTCTGTGCAATGCGAGTTCAGCCATACAGTTTGTATGGCTGAGTTCACATTGGATTCACACTTTTTTATTCCACACTGGAATCAGATCGCATGGAATCCTGTTCGATTTCACAGTTCGCACTGCGATTTGTAAATCAATCTGGGGGTGTCATTAACTTTGTATTGAAACCCGCAGCGGTTCGCAGAGGGCATTGTGAACTGCCTGTGAGGGAGATGTGATACACTGGAATCACGCTGGTTCCTGTATCGCTAAAGTGTGAACCCAGGCTTAAAGTGATCGTAAAGCTTTGTTTATTTAAAAAAAGAAAAAAAAATAACAAACATGTCATAGTTACCTCCACTGTGCAGCTCGTTTTGCACAGAGTGGTCCTGAACATCGTCTTCTGGGGTCCCTCGGAGGCTCTCACGGCTCCTCCCCACATCAGATAACCCCCTAGGAGAAGCACTCCCCTGGCGCCCGCATCATTGGATTTGATTGACAGCAGCGGGAGCCAATGGCTGCACTGCTATCAATCTATCCAATCAAGAGCCGAGAACCCCAGGCAGAGGAAGAGCGCATCCCCGCCGGATGAAGTTCCAGGGCTCAGGTAAGTAAAACGGGGAGCTGGGGGGCCGGTCACTGCCAGTTTTTTTTTTTCACCTTAATGCATAGGATGCATTAAGGTGAAAAAACACGAGGGTTTACAACTCCTTTAAGGTCAAGCCATTCAAAATATATGTATTGATAGGTTTAAAATTGTAGTCAAAAACATTGATTTACTTCCAGCATTTACTGATAGAGAGGTAAGCAATGACAGCCAACATATTTTATTTTTGAAATGTGATCTACAGTAGTACCTTGGATTACAAGCATAATCCGTTCCAGAAGAATGCTTGTAATCCAAAGCACTCGTATATTAAAGCGAGTTTCCCCATAGGAATCAATTGAAACTTGGATAATTAGTTCCACAGCCACTGCTTGTCTATGCAGTACTGCATGTGGCCAGAGCTGGGGGGGCACCGGAGACACTCGGAAACACTCGAAGAAGCTCGGAGACCACTCTGAGACGCTCAGAGACACTTGGAGACACTCAGAGACACTCGGGAACGGAGTGTTTCCGAGTGTTTTCAAATGTCTCTGAGCAGCTCCGAGTGTCTCCGAGCGTGACCGGCGCCCCCTACCTCTGGCCAAATGTAGTACTGCACACCCCAGAGGCTTGAATCCTGCTCGCAAACCAAGTCAGGATTTAAAAAAAAAACAGCCTGTATTGCGAAATGCTCGTAAACCGCGTTACTCACAATCTGAGGTTTTACTGTATTTAGTTTGCAAAGCTAAAATTTTCAATCCATGATGATTCTCTCCTTTTAGGGATGTTATGCTGCCATCAAAATCTGAAATAATGTGTGCTCTTGTTACATTTTTCTAACTTATACTGCAGCAGTGCAACGTGATTAGATGCAATAAGGCAACACATACTGTGTTTCTTTAAGAAGGAACACAAGGCGTTTAGATGGATGTTGCTTTCCCTAAAGAACTGTCCAGCAACACAGCAGTTAAGACGAGGTCCCCCCCCCCCAGATATTATGCTCTTGAATGATTGCCACTACTAGCACAACATGCGCTGGGACTTCCTTCAAATGGACTGCTTGGCCTGAGAACAAAACAGAATTGCTCTCCCAAATACTTCTCTGAAAACCAGCAGCAACTGGAACACTTTATCTGTGAGATGAAGGCTAAACATAACTAAAAACTCTTTATATTGGGTCTTGCAGAGAGGCACAGCTTTTTAGGGAGTCCGAAGGGCTACAACACTAAATAGAACTTTTGAGGTTATCCACTATTAAACAGGCAGTAAATCGCAATACCATGTACGGGGGGGGGGGGCAACATGGAGCTGAAAGAGGGCTATACTGCAAGCTGTACTTACACTATGGGATTGATTTACTAAAACTTGAGAGTTCAAACTCTGGTGTAGCTCAGCATAAAAAATCAGGTTCCAGTTTTTTTTTTTGTTCTTTGTCAAAGCTTAATTGAACAAGCTAAAGTTAAAAGCTGATTAGTTACCATGCACAGCTGCACCAGATTTTGCGCTCTTCCAGTTTTAGTAAAATCAACCGCATTACGTTATGTAATAGCTTAGTGTACAATTCCAACTTGTGCCATGTGCTGGAATAAATGACAGTGCCCTGAAAAAGTATTCACACCCCTTGAAATTTTCCACATTTTGTCATGTTACAACCAAAAATGTAAATGTATTTTATTGGGATTTTATGTGATAGAACAACACAAAGTGGCACATAATTGTGAAGCGGAAGGAAAATGATAAATGGTTTTCAATTTTTTTTACAAATACATTTCTGAAAAGTGTGGCGTGCATTTGTATTCAGCCCCCCTGAGTCAATACTTTGTAGAACCACCTTTCACTGCAATTACAGCTGCAAGTCTTTTGGGGATGTCTCTACCAGCTTTGCACATCTAGAGAGTGAAATTTTTGCCCATTCTTCTTTGCAAAATAGCTCAAGCACTGTCAGAATGGATGGAGAGCGTCTGTGAAGAGCAATTTTCAAGTCTTGCCACAGATTCTCAATTGGATTTAGGTCTGGACTTTGTCTTGTTAGGTTTGCAGTTGTGCCATACTCTTTCCATTTTCGGATGATGGATTGAACAGTCCTCCGAGAGATGTTCAAAGCTTGGGATTTTTTTTATAACCTAACCCTGCTTTAAACTTCTCCACAACTTTATTCCTTACCTGTCTGGTGTGTTCCTTGGCCTTCATGATGCTGTTTGTTCACTAAGGTTCTCTAACAAACCTCTGAGTGCTTCACAGAACCATTGTATTTATACTGAGATTAAATTACACACAGGTGAACTAATTAGGTGACTTCTGAAGGGAATTGGTTCCATTAGATTTTTGTTAGGGGTATCAGAATAAAGGGGGCTGAATACAAATGCACACCACACTTTTCAGATATTTATTTGTAAAAAAGTTTGAAAACTATTTATCTTTTTCCTTCCATTTCACAATTATGTGCCACTTTGTGTTGGTTTATCACATAAAATCCCAGTAAAATACATTTACGTTGTTGGTTGTAACATGACAAAATGTGGAAAATTTCAAGGGATATGAATACTTTTTCAAGGCACTGTAACTCCTATCATCATGCAAAGAGTTATGTCATCTTGTATTGGCCAATTTAGACAACTGAAGACCCCTTAACTGTTGGGAGATGTCAATACATCTCACTGAAGTAGAGGTGCGTATAGGCAAACTGAAAGTGGACGTAAACCTGATTCATGAAATTTGACCTATGCACATATATCTGTAGTGTTTTCTTATCTCTCTCCAAAGCCCTGAGTCCTGTGTGTTTCTGCTGTTTCGTTCCTCTGTTATCAGCATGATAATTTCTGACAAGTTCTCTGAGACAGGAGATAAAAGCAGCCTGAAGTTTGTGTCAGGGGGGGGCTATAAATAGATAATAGATTAGCAGAGAGCTTGTCTTGTCACAGCACAGCTCTGAAAGTATCTTCCTTCTTCTACCTATGTGGATGTGGGTGCTTTTCCTCCAATCAGCTGTCTCCCAGTGTAAGCCAAGACTACACTCTCAGTGCTGAATGAGGAAGTGAAGATTCTAACCCGATGTAGGAATTCTAAAGAATCTAGCAAGATGAAGACAGCAGATATGCAAGTAAAACTTATGTAGGGAGATTTGTTTCATCTCTGTGTATCATCTGAGGCTGTTCATTTCACTGGGTATATGTGAGGGTTTAAAAACACTTTAAGTTCAGCTTTAAGGATTTACTTTTCTTTTAAAAAGTTTTTTGCCAACCCTTTCCCCACATAGTTTACATCCCTGCTATACCCCCTACTGTATACCTCAAATCAGCCAACCAATTCCTTCTCTTTCTGGCCTCATCTGGTGGAGAAATAAGGGCCTTTAGAGAAAAGTCGTGTTTGCCACAATGTGCCACAGCCGGCCAACTATACAAGATGACTA
Source organism: Aquarana catesbeiana (assembly GCF_042186555.1). Taxonomy (NCBI): domain Eukaryota; kingdom Metazoa; phylum Chordata; class Amphibia; order Anura; family Ranidae; genus Aquarana; species Aquarana catesbeiana. Next base: position 350,563,384 of record NC_133326.1, read on the forward strand.
CAGAACCACCAAAGCTGGCTTAGCTTGTGGCAGGCGAAGGGGGTTGCCAGCTAATATGAGGAAGGGGGTATAGAAGGGATTGCGAGAGCTAAGGTGAAGGATTGGTCAACAACTTTGTTTAAAGCAAATAAAGATTTAAAAAAAAATAACATTAAAGTGGAGCTCCACCCAAAAGGGAAATCTCTGCTTGTCTGCCTCCTCCCCCCCTCCTCTGCCTTGGCACCTTTTGGTGGGAGGGGTACCTGGTTTTGACTGTGGTGAACTGAGCCAGAAGTGAGGATGACACTCTTGGGATCCTGATGTAAGTGGAGAGGGAATGCTGGGGATCCTGACATAGGGGGGACTGTAAGGGGGTGAACTCTGGGGACCCTACTGTAAAGGAGGATACAATTCTGGGGACCCTGATGTAAAGGGGGAGACTCTGGGGCCCCTGATATAAGGGGACTCTGGGGACTCTGATATAGGGGGGGACATTGGGATCCAGCCGCATGGATGAGGGGGGGGCCCTGATGTAAGGGGAGCGGTAAACCCTGGGCCCTTGTTTTAATGGGGTGGCTCTAGAGACAATGATTTAAGCAATGGGACTTTGGGGAACCTGATTTAAGGGGGTGAACTCTGGGGACCCGACTGTAATGGTGTGGAAGATTCTGGGGTCCCTGATATAAGAGGGAGACTCTGGGGACCCCAATTTAATGGGAGAAAGGACTCTTGGGACCCTGCTATAACGGTGCTCAGATCCCAATAGGTATGTAAATTATCTATTAGGTTCTAAAGGGGTGTGACCACATGTTAACACTGCAAATTCTGGATTAACCCTATGCACACTGCTATATACCCTTTCTTTGCAATGAAAACCAGGGATTTTTTAGTTCACAAATATTGCAATACATGTTTAAGCTGAGCAACTGTTCATACAGAATGTGTACTGCTATAAGGGTGGGGACTCTGGGGACCCCAATGTAACAGGGGCCTCTGGGGACTCTGATGTTAGGGTGACACTGGAATCCATGTGTATGGAGAAGTGGGGACTCCGGGGACCCTGATGTAGAGGAGGAAATGGGGACCCAGATGTAAGGGGAGGGGGAAACTTTTGGGAACCCTAATTTAATGGGGTGGCTTTGGGGACCCTGATGCAAGGTAAGGGACTCTGGGAACCCTGATTTAGGGGGGGGGGATTCTTGGGACCCTGGTATTAAGGGGGTACTTGGAGACACTGATGTAAGGGAAGGGATGCTGGGGCCCTAATATAAGGGCGAGCTCTGGGGTCCCTGCTGTAAGGGGGTGAAACTCTGGGGACCCTGATGTAGGAGAGGGATCTTGGGACCCAGATATATGGAGAAGGGATGCTCTGTGTACCCCAGATAGCAGGGATAACTTGCCACAAATTTGTGGTAGTGTTGAATTGTAAGTCCTGTTAACTTGCTGCAGGGCCCTTGAAGCACAAGTTGTAGTTGACACTTTTCCAAATTCAGCAACAGTGACCCCTGTGGTGGGATGCCAATTGCACAACATAACTGAACCAGAACTTGCAGCAGACTTGCAGAATGTTTGCAAAGAAATTTGATATGGAGTCATGCAATTTGGACTAGTGCAACAACCTTGTGAAGCCTGGCAAGTCTACCAATAGCTTAGCAGGTCATTTTCAAACTTGCAGCTCAATTGCTTGCTATCTGGGACCCTGATGTAAGGGGAGACTCTGTGGACCCTGATGTACAGGAAGGGAGAAACTCTGGAGACCCTGGTTTAAATGAGTGACTCTGGGGACCCTGATGTAAAGAGGCAGGACTCTGGAGATCCTGATGTAAGGCGTGGGGCTCTGGTGACCCTGATGTAAGGGGAAAGGAACTTTTGGGACCTTGAAATAAGGGGTGGGGGGCTCTGGGTACTCAGATGAAAGGGTGGTTGAACTCTGGGGAACTTGATGTAAGGGAGCAGACTCTGCTGACCTTGATGTAAGGGCAGGGACTCTGGGGACCCTGATGTAAGAGGGGTCTTATGTAAGGGGGGGAACTCTGGGGACCCTGATCTGAGGGGGGGCTCTGGGGACTCTGTTGTAAGGGGGGACATTGCGACCCAGCTGTATGGGGGCGCCCTGATGTCAGGTGAGGGGTAAACCTTGGGCCCTTGTTTTAATGGGGTGGCTCTGGAGACCCTGATATAAGCAGTGGGACTTTGGGGAACCTGATTTAAGGGTGGGGACACCGGGGACCCTAGTGTTAAGTGGGGGAACTCCGGAGACCCTGATGGAGGGGTGGGACTCTGCGACCTTGATGTAGGAGGTCTATGGGGACCCTGATGTAAGAAGGAAAAGTCTGGTTACCTAGATATAAGTAAAGAGGGCTCTTTGGGGACCCTGATGCGAGGTAGTAGAAGTCTGGGAACCCTGATTTAAGGGGGGACTCTGGGGACCCTGGTTTAATGGGGGAATGGACTCTTGGGTCCCTGCTGTATAGGAGGAGACTCCGAGGACCCTAATGTAAGGTGGAGGGGGCTCTGGGGACCATGATGTAAGAGAGGGGTTCTGAGGATCTTGATGTAAGAGGGAGACTCTGGGGACTCTGATGTAAGGGGAGACTCATGGGACCATGATGTAAGGGTACTGAACTTTGGGGACCTTGATTTGTAAGAGGGCTCTGGGTGCCCTCATGTAAAGGGGGCTCTGGAGACCCTTATGTAAGGAGGGGGAACTCTGGGGACCCTGATGTAAGGGGGGAAGACTCTGGGTCCACTTATGTATGGGTGGAATTGGTAATGGTGGGATGGCTCTTGGGACCCTAATGTAATGGGCAACCCTGTGGGTCCTTATGTAAAGGCGAAAGACTCTGGGGACCCTGATTTAGTAGTAAGAAGGACTATTGGGACCCTCCTGTAAGGGTGGGAACTCTGGGGACCCTAACATAAGGTGGGGCTCTGGGGTACCTGATGTATGTAGGGTGATTTGGACCCAGATGTATGGAGGAGGGTTGACTCTGATGTAGGGGGGAATCTGGGGAACCAAATGTAAGGAATCAGACTCTGGTGTTATGGGAGGGACTCCAAAGACCCTGATATGGGGGGGGGGCTTTGTGGTCCCTGATGTAAGGAGGTAAGTGTGGGGACCCTGATGTAAAGAGGGAACTATGGCGGCCTTGATGTATCTGGAGAGGGAACTCTGGGGACCCTGATTAGGGATGAGCCTGATGTTTTAGTCGAACGTAAGTTGGACTCGTACATCGGGTGTTCGCTCGTTCGCGAATATAGAACATTATGGGGCATGCGTGGGAAATTCGAGCGCCTGTGGAATGCCCCGTAATGAACGACGAGACCGTCAATGCACTGCGAGATCGCAGTGCATTGACGGCTGCTGATTGGCCAAAGTATGTACATGACCTGCATGCTTTGGCCAATCACAGCGCACTCTGCTGTGAGAGCCATGATTGGCCAAAGGCAGAGTGCCTTTGGCCAATCATGGCTCAGGGGCTGAGTCTACGCCCCACACTATATTAGGCTGCTTACATAGCGGCCGTACATATTTTTCTGAATGAGAGCAGCAAAAAGACATTTATAAAGGAAAAAATTTCATTTAAAACTGCTTGCAGCTGTAATGTATTGCCGAAGCGCAATATAGATAAAAATCATTGAAAAAAACGGCATAGGTTCCCCCCCAGTCCATTACCAGGCCCTTCGGGTCTGGTATGGATATTAAGGGGAACCCTGCGCCAAAATAAAAAAATGGCATGAGGATCCCCCCTAAAATCCATTTCAGGCCCTTCAGGTCTGGTATGGATTTTAAGGGGAACCCCACGCCAAAATAAAAAGAATGGCATGGGTCCCCCCCAAAATGCATACCAGACCCTTATCTGAGCAGGCAACCTGGTAAGCCAAGTAAAAGGGGGGGACAAGAGAGCGCCCCCCTCCTGAATCATACCAGGCCACATGCCCTCAACATGGGAAGGGTGTTTTGGGGTCCCCCCAAAACACCTTGTCCCCATGTTGATGGGGACAAGGGCCTCTTCCCCACAACCCTTGCCCGGTGGTTGTGGGGGTCTGCAGGTGGGGGGCTTGTTGGATCCTGGAAGCCCCCTTTGACAAGGGGACCCCCAGATCCCGGCCCCCCTCTTATGTGAATTGTTAGCAAGTATATTGTACCCCTACACATTCACCAAAAAAGTGTCAAAAAAAGTAAAAATGACAGGAGACAGTTTGGGACAAGTCCCTTAATAAAAAATAAAAATAAAATGTCCCGCGATGTCCATCTACCATTCACAGCGCAGACTGACCGAGATAAAAAAAAGGAAAAACTTCTCCTCAATGGGAGGGGGTCCGTGACTGCTGTTATAAAGCTGAGGGCGGGGCCACACGGTGATGTAAATGGATGACCCCGCCCCCTCTGACATTAAGTGACATCACATGATGTCAGAAGGGGGTGGGGTCACCTGCTTACGTCACCAGGTGGCCCCGCCCTCCGCTTTATAACAGTTGTCCAAGCAAAAAGACTGCAGTCAGCGAGAGCCTCCCATCGAGGTGGAGTTTTTCTGTTTTTTTTTCTTGGTTCGACGGCACTGTGATCGAAGATGAATGGACATCGCGGGACATTTTTATTTTTATTTTTCAATAAAGGAATCGTCCCAAACTGTCTACTGTAATTTTTACTTTTTTGACACTTTTTTGGTGAATGTGTAGGGGTATAATGCACCCGATACCCATTCACATCGGGGGGGCTTCCAGATTCTGATAAGCCCCCCGCCCGCAGACCCCCACAACCACCGGACAAGGTGTTTTGGGGGTGACCCTGAAACACCCTCCCCATGTTGAGGGCATGTGGCCTGGTACGGTTCAGGAAAGGGGGGAACTCTCTCGCCCCCCCTTTTCCTGTGGCCTGGTTGGATATAGGTTTGGTATGGATTTTGGGGGGACCACCACACCATTTTTTTTTTAAATCTTGGCGTAGGGTTCCCCTTAATATTCATACCAGACCTGAAGGGCCTGATAATGGACTGGGGGGGGGACCCATGTCATTTTTTTCAATGATTTTTATCTATATTACCGGGATCTGATAATACATTAGAGCCGCAAGCAGTTTTAAATTACAATTTTTCCTTTGGAAATGTCATTTTGCTGCAGTACTGTTCTAAACACGGGAAAGATGCGCCACTTTACAGGCAGACTAAGGACACCCCCAGGCACGATATTTAAAGGAATATTTCATTTTTATTGTTTCACTTTAAGGATTATTAAAATCACTGCTTCTGAAAAAACTAAATTTTTTTGCATTGATTCATGTCCCCTGGGGCAGGACCTGGGACCCCAAATACTTTTTATGGCAATAACGTGCATATAAGCCTTTAAAATGAGCACTTTTCATTTTTCATGTTCGTGTCCCATAGACTTTAACGGTGTTCACATGTTCGCACACATGTTTTGCCTGTGTTCGGCTCATCCCTAGCCCTGACATAAGGATGGGGAGACCCCAATTTTATAGAGTGATGGTCTCTTAGGACCCTGCTGTAAGGTAAGGGACTCTGGGGACCCTAATGTAAGAGGGGTCTCTAAGGACCCTAATTTTGGAGGATCTCTGGGGATGATGTAGGAGGAGTGAAGGTCAGATCAGACCTGACCAGATGCAATCTTTAGCCCTCTGAGCGCATTCTACCTATCTAATTTGTTTTAGTTGATGTTCCCAGCAAAGGTAAGAGGCTAGAGGAATGGGGATCATTGGTGGAACCAATAGGTGCTACTTCTTGCTACATGTGAAGTGGGTGATATGTAGACATCATTGGAATTGCTGCACTTTTATGAATATGAATCATGTGCTGATTCAAGCTGCACTTTATTCATACAGTGAGGATTGTGAGCTGAAGCAGAAGTTGCATGGATTGTACAGACAGTTGTTACTACAAACATATGATGGATTCCTTAGCACTTTAAAATTGATGCATGTGTATGTTGAGCACAGGATATTGTTGGGTTATATTTCACTATTAGTGTACAATTAGTGAAAAGCTACTTGAATATTTTTAGAGGTGTCATATAGTGCTATACATACTTTATCTATTAGGTGGATATTCTTAAGCAGCCAGTTCTATGCAAATAGTGCACTGGGTTCGGCAAGTATTATGACACTGCCATACATAAGTTGAAGAAATCTGTCCATGAAAACTTAATTCCTACAGATGTATATTTACTGAAAAATTGCTAAAATATTGAATATATTGAATATATTTCAATATATTCAATTTTCGATATACCTCATACTGTATCCACAGTCTCTTCTATCTGCAGCTGAAACTGTACATATTGCTGGAATTGATGAGTGCTGCATTAGATGTTTAATTACATTTCAGGAAGAGTTCAGACATACCAGTAGATTTAAAACATCTAGAACAGCCATTCTTTACCAAGGTCCCATGGAACCCTAGGTTTTCCCCAAAAGTTGCTAGGTGTTCCCTGAGCTTTGAGTTAGTGGCTTCCCATCTGATGATGCCTTTATATTTACAGAGCCAATGTTACTTGGCAAAACCGGAAACAATTATCTTCTTAGCTGTTTGTAAAGGTGGCACTCTGGCCACTACTGTAAAAGTTGCGTTCTTCCTACTGACCACTGATGAACCACTGATTCTGTGAAAAAAAGTTGAGAAATGCTGCTGTATAAATAGAACAGCTTTTTCAGAAATTGTGAGTCTTTGCAGGGTGAATCAAACAGTGGAGTTGCAAGGGAACCTTGACAAAGCCAAAGACCAGTTGGACAAAAATAGAAAAGATTTTACAGGCTGGATGTGGAATAGCTTAAAAGCAGGTTTTTCTTTGCTGATTGGAGTGTCTCTAAATTGACTCATCCCTGTAATCTCTATGGCTCCATTAGTCAATTTACTACATTCACACCTTTGTGTTTTTTTATGTAGAGGAGTTGCAGTGTAGTGTATTTTAGATGTTTTCTCCTACATTACTGTCCCAGTATATCAGGTGTGTCCTGTTGGAAAGGACACCAAAGGTGCTGCAAGCAGGATTGTTGTTATACACCACCCTATAATGCAGAGCAAAGCTGTGAATGTGGCCTCACATTATTTGGAATTGAGAACATATTTAGTGTCAGTATGTTAATATAAGGACAGCCTAGAAAATTTGCTATATCAATATTTATGACCAGATTTCACTTAGCATGATTGCTGTCATTCAGATGTAGTTGTTTGACTAAGCCCGATTAAAGATTAATCTATGTTCGCTATGTTTAAGTTTTACTCAGCATGAACAAAATCATTTCAGAAATGTGAACAGACCATTTAATGCAGGCCATATACATGGGTTTAACTCTAAATGAATTTTCTTTCGCAAATCAGAAATTTAGTGCGTTTTGTGATCCGATGGTGCCACCAATGATTTCGAAATTCAAACAACCAAGTCTTCAATTTCGCCTCATGTTGCTACAGAAAGAATTCTCGTGGCTTGGAATCCTCTTTTCTTTCCAGGTCACAGCTCATGCACATTTCTTTTCTCGCACAATCATTGTTTAGAAATTAGTTAATTGTTCAAAAAAAATTCCAACATGCCTGATCACTCAAATTCAATGGCCACATGAAAATCATTCTTTGCTGTGGCCCACTAATGGTGCAAAATTCTAAATAAAATTCTTATTTACGATTTCCGAAAGAAAATTCTCTCAGAGTTCAACCCATGTATGGCCGGCATCAGGAATTGTACAGATGATTTCCTAGTTTTACTGTCATATAGCAAATTGAAAACAAGAGAAAATACTCATTTAATATATTTATAAATATATATATATATATATATACAGTTGTGATCATAAGTTTACATACCCTGGCAGAATTTATGATTTCTTGGCCATTTTTCAGAATATGAATGATAACACAAAAACATTTCTTTCACTCATGGTTAGTGTTTGGCTGAAGCCATTTATTATCAATCAACTGTGTTTACTCTTTTTAAATCATAATCACAACAGAAACTACCCAAACGACCCTGATCAAAAGTTTACATACCCTGGTGATTTTGGCCTGATAACATGCATACAATTTGACACAAAGGGGTTTGAATGGCTATTAAAGGCAACCATCCTCACCTGTGATCTGTTTGCTTGTAATGAGTGTGTGTGTATAAAAGGTCAATGAGTTTCTGGACTCCTGACAGACCCTTGCATTTTTCATCCAGTGCTGCACTGACATTTCTGGATTCTGAGTCTTGGGGAAAGCAAAATAATTGTCAAAGGATCTGCGGGAAAAGTAATTGAACTGTATAAAACAGGAAAGGGATAAAAAAAGATATCCAATGAATTAAGTATGCCAATCAGCAGTGTTCAAACTCTAATCAAGAAGTGGAAAATGAGGGGTTCTGTTGAAACCAAACCACAGTCAGGTAGACCAACCAAGCCACAATTGCCAGGAAAATTGTTCGGGATGCAAAGAAAAAGCCACAAATAACTTCAGGTAAAATACAGGACTCTCTAAAAACATGTGGTGTGGCTGTTTCAAGATGCACATGTAGCACCCTCTACCAATAGGTAGGTGCTAGTAATTTTTTTTTTACTAGGAACTGTCAGCACAGGCAAATTTAGGCATGGCCGATGCTGCAAGCTAGGCCTGTCTGTTTTGATCTGGGGGCTGGGAGTGGTCAGAGTAGCAGTGGGTGTGGCCACCTGTGCTCTAGTTCTGAGGCACCTCCCCTGCTTCCAGGGAGAATATTCTGGAAGAGGGGCTGGGCCTAGAACTGGAGTGGCAGGCAGCTTGTATGGGAGCCCTGACCAATCCCCAATTGGTATTGGCAGGGGCCTCTTATATAAGCTGAGGTAACATGCCACTGGGGAGAGTTGTCGGCTGAGTGAAGTGAGGAATGGAATACTAGGCAGCAGTAGGAGAGCACCCCCATCTGTGGGAGGGGGGTGTACCGATCACAGGAGGGAGCCCAGGGAGAGCTGTGGGGGAACTTTGCCTCTGCACGGTCATTGGCAATGTCTTTATCACCACACGGTCGGTGGTAAGGAACTCCTGGAGCAGAGGGGCAGGTGAAGCTGTCGGAACTTATGGTCAAGTTCCTCATCAAGGACTCAGGGCAGTGGAAGGTCAGTGAGTGTTATCACAGTGGAGGGCTGGATGTGCCAGGACGTCTGTGAGGGAACTTTGCTTCTACACAGTCATTAGCAAAGTCTTTATTCTTCACATGGTGAATGATGAGGAGTCCTGGATCAGAGAAGAGACTGTGGGGATCTGTGTCAAATTATTATAGCCTGAGGGCACTGGATTGCAAGTTGGGCTGGCTGGGAACAGTAGTCCACCATCCAAAGAAATGCTTTTAAACTACTGGGCCTCCGGGGAGAGGTACTGCAGGCCTCAGGCCTAGTAGCGGTGAGCAACCAGAGCCTGTTTAGGGGCTTATACAGAGTGGGTCCTTATTACTCAAATGAAGAAGATGTGACGTTAATTTACCTCAGTAATCAAAAGTTTATGCAGGAGGAGAGGGAGCTCTAAGACCATCACTTTTGACGTGATGTCCTCACCCTTCACACGGTGATGGATGGGGAATTCTTAGAAGGAATAGTCTGCGGAGGTTAAGCAGAGGAGGAGCAACAGTCTGCATGGAGATGCAGGAGGAGATTCATACTCAGAATAAATGTACATCCAATCTTCTGACTCTATGTGCTGTTGTGCTTAAATTTTAAAATATGATGGCAATTGTATATTATATGGGCATCCCATATCCCTTTTCCCATCCAAGTATCTAGAGTCGTTTACCCGTCACCATCCAGCAGCTACATTACGCCAAACAGCACAGAGACAAGCCACAAACCTTCTGGCACAAAGTAATTTGGAGTGATGAGACCAAAACTTAGCTTTTTGGCCACAGCCATAAACGCTTTATTTAGAGAGGCGTCAACAAGGCCTATGATGAAAGGTACACCATTCCTACTTTGAAACACGGAGGTGAATCGCTGATGTTTTGGGGATGTGTGAGCTACAAAGGCACAGGAAATTTGGTCAAAATGATGGCAAGATGAATGCAGTATGTTATCAAAAAATACTGGAGGAACATTTGCATTCATCAGCCAGAAAGCTGCGCATGGGACGTACTTGGACATTCCAACATGACAATGATCCAAAACACAAGTTCAAGTTGACATGTCATTGACTATAGCAGAATAAAGTGAAGGAGTGGCCATCTTAGTCTCCTGACCTCAATATCATTGAACCACTCTGGGGAGATCTCAAATGTGCAGTTCATGCAAGACAGCCCAAGAATTTACAGGAACTGGAGGCGTTTGGTCAAGAGGAATGGTCAGCTTTACCACCTGAGAAGAGCCTCATCCACAAATACCACAAAAGACTTCAGGCTGTCATTGATGTTAAAGGGGGCAATACACATTATTAAGAACTGGGGTATGTAAACTTTTGATCAGGGCAGGGGCGGATCCAGGGGGGGGCAACGGGGCAATTGCACCCCCCGAAAATATCACTGCAGTCCCGACCGAGTCTCTCTCTTTCACATCAGTGTAATTAGCCGATCAGCGCCGCTGAGAGAGACTCCGTACTGTGATCATTTCGCTGCGCTGGACCTGGAGAAGATGGAGGGAGGAGGTGGGTGGAGCTGCTGGCTAGTGTATCCTGCACTGGTTGCTAACGCCTGGGCCGCCTGGCGTGTAGCAACCAGTGACGTCAGTCACGTCGGAGGCTGGAGCCGCTGCTGAGGAGGAGAACCCAAGCATTCATAGCGGAGCCTTCTTTGTTCTCCGCCCCTGAGTGTTGGCTCCACCCACCTCCTCCCTCTATCTTCTCCACAGCACGGCGTGAACACAGGAAGAAGCAGTGACTGTGTGTCACTGTCATCTGATGCTGCCGGCTGCACCACCTGCTAATGGATCCTGCTCCTCTCCATTGCTCCTGCATGGGAGCCCCTCCCCCCACCAGAGCACCAAAAAGTGAGTAAAAGAATTAATGAATGTGTAAAACTGCCATTATTTATGGAAAGCAAATGCTGCCCTTTTAGTCTTGTTCAATCTAAACCCCTTCAGCTCCAGAAAGTTTTACCCCCCCCCCTCATGAACAGGCCATTTTTTGCGATACTGCATTGCGTTACTGTAACTGACTGACAATTGCGCGGTCCTTCCACACTGTACCCAAGTAAAATTGATGTCCTTTTTTTTTCCACTAATAGCACTTTCTTTTGGTGATATTTTATTTTTTGTGATATAAGCAAACTGCCAATTTTGAAAAAAAAAATATTTTTACATTTTTTCTATAAAAAAAAATGTCTTCCTCAATTTAGGCCAATATGTATTCTGCTACATATGTTTGGTAAAAAATCCCAATAAATGTATGTTGATTGGTTTGCACAAAAGTTATCGCATCTACAAAATAGGGGAAAGATTTACGGCATTTTTATTTATTTTTTCTAGTAATGGTGGCGGCAATCAGGGATTTTTTTTTTTTTAGCGGGACTACAACATTGTGGCGGACAGATCGGACACCTATCTGACACTTTTGACACTTTTTGAGGACCAATGACACTAATACAGTGATCAATGCTAAAAATATGCACTGTCACTGTACTAATGACACTGGTTGGGAAGGGTTAACATCAGGGGTGATCAAAGGGTTAACTGTGTCCCTAGGGGGTGCTTGCTAACTGTGTGGAGATGGACTCACTACATGAACAGAGTGATCCGTGTTCCTGGTTAGCAGGAACACAAGATCACTTTGTTCATCTCTGACAGAATGGCGGTCTACCTTGTTTACATCAGCAGAACGCTGTTCTATTCCTTTTTGGGAGCGATTGCAGGTGTCCGGCGGATATCACTTCCGCCGGACTCGCTGATTGGCTCCCCCTCTGGCCAATCAGCATGCGTGCCTTTGCTGGCTATTGCACAAAATGGCGTACAGGTACACCTTATTTTCTGGCAGTGCCCCTCCCGAGACTAGACTCTGGATCCGCCCCTGGATCAGGGTCATTTGGGTAGTTTCTGTTGTGATTATGATTTAAAAAGAGTAAACACAGTTGATTGATAATAAAATGGCTTCAGCCAAACACTAACTATGAGTAAAAGAAAAGTTTTTGTGTTATCATTCATGTTCTCTGAAAAATGGCCAAGAAATCATAAATTCTGGCAGGGTATGTAAATATATGAGCACAACTGTATATACATCTACATATATATATATATATATATATATATATATATATATATATGTCTATATAGATATATATATTATCTAAAAGATAACGCTTGAAATGTGAATACTCAGTGATAAGGTTTATTTCAACTTTCATCAAAGGTGAAGCTCTTTTCCTCAGTACAACATCACACACAAATAAGGATGGGAAGCTGTACAATATATTCAGACTTTTCAGATCTACATAAATTAAGAGGAAACATAAGAAAAAAGTAGGATTTGAAATGGCTTTGCAGTCTACTATTAATTCTGATTTAATTATTATTTTACTCGTACCATTTTATCATAGAACTCGTTAATACATTCAAAAAGGTGCATGGCATGCAGAAAATTTATGTGACCTAAAAAAAACTGGGCTTGGCCTAAAAAGTTATTGTGAGGTGTTGTGTCATCTTTGCCGTGATCTATTTATATGTTGAGACTTTTTTTCTATAGACACAATTTTACATGCCATTGACGATCCCCCAACATAGGAGGGGTGATTCTGATGTATTTAAAGTAGAAGCCATTTAAGAGCAGTGATGTCCCATCACCTTTCACAAGTCCCCAGAGCCAAGGCTGTATCTATGGTAAAGAAGGTGTTACAGACAAGCTCTTTGGGTGAGTGTTAGTGACAGGAAAGAAGCTCCAGTTCCCTGACGGCTTCCCATCCTGTGTCCCAGGGACACAGCCATGCTGTCTCCTGCTCTGTTTACTGATGGGGTAGATAGGAGAGCAAGGAGCTGCTACAGCACTCTCTAATTGCGTTATCAACAACTGATAGCATCTCAAACACTTAGAGGATGTTTTGACTGTATGTGAATTACAATGTTTGTTGTTTCTCACTCCAATAATTGACATTTGATAGTGACTACTGTAATACTTAAGGGTAATTAAAGTCAGCGCCTTTTTATCCTAGGTGAATCTACTGGTCTTCTTCACTTAGCTCCTGGGAAACTTCCTCTGCTTAACCAGTACATCACCAAAGAGTCTGTCTGCAAATCCCTTACTCACTAAGACCTCTCCTGTGCTAAATGGCTATGGTGAATATAGACAGATCTATGGCACCAAGCTTTTCACTGCCAGAAGGGTGAAAATGTAAAGAGGTCAACTGTAGTTGTGACCACATATATGTACTCTCTCTCCCTCTCTAGTTCTGCGACTTTATTTTTTCAGAATGTTCTGATTTTGCACAGCACACCCTGTGAGAAAATCTAAAACACAATTTGAATTAGCCTCATACAGAAAAAACAAATCACAACAAGAGAATAAGTATAAAGTGAAAGGGTAATATGTTTTATTTAGATTAAAAACACATTTTATTTAAAGATCTGGTTGAATTCTACTTTTTTTTTACTTTTACATTTCTTTTTACATTTTAAATTGAACTGCTAGGCCTATGAAGTGACCCAACTTCTTTTGGCCCTAGAGAAAATTTACACCCTTCTACACCATAGTATATCAAAGTTTACAAAAAAACAAAAAAAAAACAAATCATAATATTCACACATCTTAGTGAAGAGATTAAGAAAATCACTTTAACGTTTAATGCTTATGTATACATTATTGGATTATTCGTAGGTGTCTTTTTTTTCTTCTTAATCTTTCGACACATATTTGGAGAGAAGTCTGAGTTGCATTGGAGTTGAGTAAATTTGGACCTCTTAATGTTGCTCGGTGCTTGAACTTAGATGAAAATAATACAATTTAGCAGCACCCAGCATGAATTTATCATTACATTGTAGGATTATTCTAGGTGCTGACAGACTGTGAAAACATGTTACTTTTCTAATTATTGATTTTCTACATGTCCAAGTATCTCCCTCTGACTTCTTTGCACAAAGCTACACGAGAAGTACATAGAAACAACTTAAAATGGAAGAATTCGATGTGGCTCTGTGCCTGAAATTCAAGTTGGCATCACACAGGGACATTTTTATTACATGGTAAAATGAATCAGGACATTGGCAATTTTTTAAAACATACCATTTTATCCATCAATGAATGACTGGCTGCATTTATCTCTCTCTTGAAATAAAATTATTAGTTGAAAATTAACCAAACATATTTTTTATTAATTTTTAGTCATGTTCAGCAGCATAAAAACAAAACACACACACATGCATACTTATATGTATAGATATTTGGGTTTTTTTAATAACAACTTTTATTCTTTTGAAGTCTAAATATTTAAATTGTAAAATTGTTTAAAAAGTAAAAAAAAGTTTATTTTTTCATTGGTTGAACTAGATAGACTTTTTTTCAACTTTAACTATGTAACATTACTGTGAAAAATGCGTGATCAGTAAATGCCATACACACAAGGAAAGTATCAATTACTAAGAGCAAGTGGAGTGCATAATGACTTTGAACTGAATTTTTAACATGAGAGGCACGATAATGACACTGTGGAGTGGACTGACCTGCATAATCAATTTCCTTTTTAAAATTCATTCTATTATTACTGAGCAATCAGCGGTGGAAAGTTAGTAGATTTGGAACCTTTCCTTTAAATGGCACACTGTAGATCCTTTTGCAGCATGGAATTTCTTAATCATATGCCTTACTATAGGCTCATTCTACTGTATCTAATTATTAAATTACTGTATAGTTAGCTCTATTTTTTGTGACCTTAATAATAGGTTAGCAAGTGTCTAAACATATAATAGAAGCTTAACTTCGGATATACCTAACATATGTGCTGTGCTTGAATGTATAAAAATACATGTGTTTCCAGTTTCTCAAATATGCAAATATTATATATAAAAAACACATAATTATATAAAAAACTTCACATTTAGCATAACAAAAATATTTTGTCTGGCAATACATAAGAACATTATTATTTTGGAATTTTCAGTGGTAATAGTGACTTTTGGATTTCCGATTAGTTATTACATGGTAAATAACTAATTCCCATGTAAACATTGCACATACAATCCTACTTTCAGTACACTTAAATGTATTAATTTACTTTTAAAAGGTAAAAGGAAAAAATAAAGAAAGATGAAAGCAAAAGCCGTCAGGAGCAGTCTTTTTACTGGTATTGCTGAGATGGTAGTGGTTTATAAGATAATGGAGCTACTGCCAGTACTGATACCACTATTATAACTACTTCTACTATTAAGGAAATAAAACTCACAATGTGTAATTCATTAGTTATATTATGAAACAAAAGAAAAAAAAAAAACATTCTTAATATTTTAAACATCTTTGTAGCTTTTTTGAGGGCTTGCTAGAAAGGAATATTTTCTTCAACCTTTCAAATACATTAATATGAAGAGGAAAACCAACTTATGACCGATCAGTTATGTTTTAAGTGGCACAACTGCAGAGAAGATTGTGTAGATTACCTTTTAATCTTCTAGTTTTCATTTTACGGTGAATTTCTCATTAAACCACTTGCTTAAATTTAGATTATAGGCTAAGAAGTGAGGACGCGGATAGTAAATTATCTAGGTCATTCTTCACAGATCCATCTTATAATAAGAATCTTGTTACATTAATATTAGTGACTGAAAAGCGGTCATAGCTTCTGAACACAGACCTCGGGGCGTATCATATTTTTTATTATCGCTCCCGCAGCTGTGTAAGATCTCCAAAACATGTTAAGTGAATTCCGGTTCCTTGCATATATTGGCCTTTGGGGATTTGTTGTTCCTTAGTTTGAAAAAGATGGCACAGGCTAATATGGTTAGGGAATTCTAGAATGCTCAGAATGGACTCAAGGCTGTTCTGACCTTAAATATCATTGGAGTTCAAGTATGGGTCAAACAGGGTTGCCAACTTCCTTTAATTATTGACACATATGAATAAAGCAGGTTCTGGGGCTCATTACATACATATAGGGCAATGATTGAAGCTAATTAGCTCCCAAACCTATATAACTAATGTGTGTCTGAAAATAATGGTGCATTTGGCAACTTGGGCAAAGCTGGGTGTGTATTTCTATCTGTAATACTGCACCCAAATTACAAGTTCTTACTAAAGGAGTTGAGAAAAAAAATTGAATTATCCAATTATGTAAAAGCAAATTCCAGTTCACGTTGAATGCCGAATCATGTTCCAATGCTTTTAACATAATTGGATAAAAATAAATGAAAATTTACACAATATTTTAAGTATTTAGGTGTCCGTTTATGAAACTGTGAACATCGGTGATCCCGAGGATTGCCGCTAAACTCAGTTCATTAACGGTTTATGAAACAGAGATGATCGGGGGAGAACATGTTTTCTGATGATCATCTCCGCACATTGAGAAGCTGTAACTGACTGACACAGAAACGGACAGTTTATGAAGGTGCGATCACAGCACTTCACTGGCGATCTCTGTCAGAATTCTCCCTCCCCCATTCACCAGCTCAGAGGGGGAACTGAAGGGGATGAAGGAAGATTACTGACTTCCTTCTTCCTCGATCAGACCCCCCAAGACAGTAAACAAGTCCCCCTGTCATATATATACAGTATATATATATATATATATATATATATAAAACGTGTGTGTACATATATGCATATATAATGTGTGTGTGTATCGATATATATGTTATGTAGGGGAGCTAATTATTTTATTAATGAAGATGGACGGTCTCCTCTGGGAATGTTCTGTGTACTGAGCAGTGATAATTTATCACTGCTTAATAAACGGACACCTCAAGTGTTTCTGTGAATTTCTGGTATTGTAATCTTGCTATGTCTCACGAGGTTACAGAACCACGGGGTGTTCTCCACTGTTTGAAGCATTTGTAGATCGCTTCACTTCACAAAAGGTGAAGCGATGTACACCGCTTCATATACAGGCACTCAGAGGAGAACGATCTCCTCTGTGAATGCCGGAGAATGAAGCAGTGGATATTTTCCACTGCTTTATAACCGGACACCTCAGTAGGGGCTGGTTCACACTAGTAGAGAGTGGTCAGGTGTCCCAGGAGCTGCACATCAGGTCAAGACCTGCTGTGTGGTAGTGAATGGCAGTCTCAGCCTGGACCCACGCCAGGCCACACCCCAAAGCGTTTCACTCCGCCCACCAGAGTTCACACTTGAACGCGCATGTTTTTGCATTTTTGAGCATGTTCTGTTTTTCACAGCTCAACCTTCGCAATGGGCTGCCAAACGCATGGGAAGGCACAAAAAGTAGTGCAGACAATACTTTTACAAATTGAGCCACACCAAATCAGATGTTACAGCATGGTACACAACAGGTACAATGTGGTTTGGTGGTTGAAAACATGCTGCATTTGCTAGATGCATTTGGGGTGCCATTAACAATTAATTGCACCCCGCGTGCGTCTAGCAAGGGCAGTGCGTTCACATGCGGTATGGGAAATGCACCACATTCTGGTGTGAATGGGTCTTAAATCAGACCAAATATCTGTATATACAGTGGGGACGGAAAGTATTCAGACCCCCTTACATTTTTCACTCTTTGTTATATTACAGCCATTTGCTAAAATTATTTAAGTTCATTTTTTTCCTTATTAATGTACATACAGCACCCCATATTGACAGAAAAACACAGAATTGTTGACATTTTTGCAGATTTATTAAAAAAGAAAAACTGAAATATCACATGGTCCTAAGTATTCAGACCCTTTGCCCAGTATTTAGTAGAAGCACCCTTTTGATCTAATACAGCCATGAGTCTTTTTGGGAAAGATGCAACAAGTTTTTCACACCTGGATTTGGGGATCCTCTGCCATTCCTCCTTGCAGATCCTCTCCAGTTCTGTCAGGTTGGATGGTAAACGTTGGTGGACAGACATTTTTAGGTCTCTCCAGAGATGCTCAATTGGGTTTAAGTCAGGGCTCTGGCTGGGCCATTCAAGCACAGTCACGGAGTTGTTGTGAAGCCACTCCTTCGTTATTTTAGCTGTGTGCTTAGGGTCATTGTCTTGTTGGAAGGTAAACCTTCGGCCCAGTCTGAGGTCCTGAGCAGTCTAGAGAAGGTTTTCATCCAGGATATCCCTGTACTTGGCCGCATTCATCTTTCCCTTGATTGCAACCAGTCGTCCTGTCCCTGCAGCTGAAAAACACCCCCACAGCATGATGCTGCCACCACCATGCTTCACTGTTGGGACTGTATTGGACAAGTGATGAACAGTGCCTGGTTTTCTCCACACATACAGCTTAGAATTAAGGCCAAAAAGTTCTATCTTGGTCTCATCAGACCAAAGAATCTTTTTTCCTATCATCTTGGAGTCCTTCAGGTGTTTTTTTTTTTAGCAAACTCCATGCGGGCTTTCATGTGTCTTGCACATCCGTTGGGCCACTCTGCCATAAAGCCCTACTGGTGGAGGGCTGCAGTGATGGTTGACTTTCTACAACTTTCTCCCATCTCTCGACTGCATCTCTGGAGCTCAGCCATAGTGATCTTTGGGTTCTTCTTTACCTCTCTCACCAAGGCTCTTCCCACCCGATAGCTCAGTTTGGCCAGACGGTCAGCTCTAGGAAGGGTTCTGGTCGTCCCGAACATCTTCCATTTAAGGATTATGGAGGCCACTGTGCTCTTAGGAACCTTAAGTGCAGCAGAATTTTTTTTGTAACCTTGGCCAGATCTGTGCCTTGCCACAATTTTGTCTCTGAGCTCTTCAGGCAGTTCCTTTGACCTCATGATTCTCATTTGCTCTGACATGCACTGTGAGCTGTAAGGTCTTATATAGACAGGTGTGTGGCTTTCCTAATCAAGTCCAGTCAGTAACACAGCTAGACTCAAATGAAGGTGTAGAACCATCTCAAGGATGATCAGAAGAAATGGACATCACCTGAGTTAAATATATGAGTGTCACAGCAAAGGGTCTGAATACTTAGGATTTGATTTTTCAGTTTTTCTTTTTTAATAAATCTGCAAAAATGTCAACAATTCTGTGTTTTTCTGTCAATATGGGGTGCTGTATGTACATTAATGAGGAAAAAAATGAACTTAAATTATTTTAGCAAATGGCTGCGTTTAACCTGCTTTCCTGCAGTTCAAATGCATATCAACATGATCTGCTACCTTCATAGAAATGCAAAGCAGGCTGTCATCCACTCGGCACTGTTAAAGTTAGTGGAAATCTGCTGACCACAGCAGAAACAAATCCAAGAAAACAACCCTCTAAAACCCTAAAAGTGGTCATTAGGCCTCCCCATATTGATATGAGGTCAGATGTGTGGGCATTAGCTAGACAAGTTACAATCTGTTATAAAAAAAAAAACTAGTCCATGTACTGTGCAAAATCTCAAAACAAATTTTGTGCAATATGACAAATGATTGACAAATGACTAATGCACATAGTGGACAAAATGGTTTTGCAACAGGGTGGAAATCATTTTTGTCAGATAAAGTTATAAAAGTGAATGATTTCAGAGAGTGGGGGTGCTGTATGTGCAGAATTGGCTACATCTCTGGCACAGATGATCAGAACAATGAACAATTTTCAGGAAAATGTTCAGATAGCAGGCTTTTCCATTTCCTAATTAGCAATCAAATTTTGCAGTCATTTGCAAAGGTTGCATCTTTAATGGATTGCACATCTGGGTAAATCAGGCGGTTATGTGACTTAAAGCTTATGTGAACTCTACAACTAAGGATCAGGCTAATGCAAATCATAGACTTCACATGATGGACACCTTTAACACACTGGGGGAATCATTAAAAAGTATCCAAGACAAACTTTGTCCCAACTTTGTCTCAACTGGATTGCAGCCAACCAACTTTTACAGTTTCATTTTCTAAGCGTTCTATGTGTAAAAAATGAACGCTAGAAGCTGATTGGTTAATATGGGCAATGGCACCAGTTGAGATAGAACTTGTCTCAGATACTTTTTATGAAATCCTCACATTATGCCAAAAAAGATGCTTAATTCCTTGTAAAATTAGCTAAATCCAGCAGTCATGTGTGTGCAAGTACCGGTTTAACAATGCCCTTCTACTAGGCAGGAGGCCGGGTTACAGCTGAAGGATACAGCCGCTGCCATGACATAGCTAGGAACGGGGAACATTCTGCATTCCATGCTACATTCCATGCTCCCATTAGCTACCATTAATGGTCAACCTGTGATGTCACCAGCTGACTACGGGACCACAAGCAATCTGACCACACTAGCATGGGCCAGCTTCTGTGAGTAGTGTGGTCGGTATAAAAAAAAAAAACTTCAATCAGTGGTTTTAAAATGTAACTCTGATATAACTAAAGGTAAAACAACTATCATGGAATATGGCCAAGATCATCTTCTTATCTTTTGGGTTAATGGCTAGAAAATGCAACAAATAGCAGAAAATTTCAAATAATTATAACTTCAGATACTGTATACATTACTTTAAAGTACTAATATGAAAGCATGAAAAATGATGTAAAATATGACAAAATGCACATTGGGAAGTTCCTCAACATTCTGTTTTTTTACATCAGCACAATCTCCTCTTACCATGACAAATTGTAGCAAAATGAAATGCATGTTCATAGCACGGTTCTTAGTGCTGCTAGTCATCTGAGAGATGACTGAAAAGTGAGAGTGCTTCACATTAGCATATACAAAACAAGGAATTCATTGTATCCAAGAAAACACAGCAATGTGCCAGTAAAACCTCTTTGGCTTCAGTGCTGTGGGTGGGCAAAAAAAGGTTCAGTAGATGGTAAATGGTGCAGCAAATTAAGGAGGAGTAAACATAATTTCTGTTAAGAAAGTGACCTTTTTAATAATATACTTTAAAATGGTAGTATTTCTGTGATTTTGTTAACCCCATTGTAGAACAGTCCAAACTACTTTATTAACAAATTCTCTGCATCAGATTCAAGTTCACCTGACGGATAAAATTAAGAAGCCATAAATTTATATTTATAGTAAATGTAGGTTTACATGAGAGAGAGACATGTGCCATTGGACCAAATGGCTAGCCAAATATTACAAAGTCATGTTACTGCTGGTAAACTTATTTAGGCTTCAGACCATATATATAGATAATTATTATAAATATCATAATTTCACAAAATTAAATAAACAAGTTATTCATTCAACTGACCTACCACAGACACAAGGAAAGGACTGAATCGTGTGATCAGTCATCAGCCATAAATATAATATGCTACTACCTTTATCTTTGACATGACAACACAGCCAGTTCTGAATGTCTAAGCATGTGGTGTCATCCCAACCTACTTAATTTCAGTACAGGCAGTCCCTGAGTTACAAACATCCGACTTACATATGACTCCACCTTACAAATGGAGGGAGACAACAGGAAGTGAGAGGAAATCTACCCCTAGGAAGGGAAATTCACTCCAGTAAGAGTTATCATGGGAAAAAGGTGTCTCCACTGAAGCTTTAGCACCAATCCTTGTTTCCACGACAACCCAAAGTTTTCAAAATCCAGTTGTCACAGGGACAGAATGTGAGGTGAAATCTTCTGAACGGGGGCACAGGCAGCTAAAGAAACGTTACAGGGGTGTTAACCCATCCCTATGCTATCCAAAAAACATAAAAAAAAAATTTGGGGGCTGGAGTTACACTTAAAAAATGTACCTGTTACAACTTACATACAAATTCAACCTAAAGTGGTTCTAAAGCTTAAATATTTTCTGCATTCCTTGCATTAACCACTTTAATACAGGGCACTTACATACCCTTTCTGCCCAGACCAATTTTCAGCTTTCAGCGCTGTCACACTTTGAATGCCAATTACTCAGTCATGCAACACTGTACCCAAACAAATTTTTTATCATTTTTTTCATACAAATAGAGCTTTCTTTTGGTGGTATTTAATCACCACTGGGTTTTTTCTTTTTTGCGAAAAAAAGTGAAAAAAGAGCGAAAATTTTGAAAAAAAACCCCACTTTTTTTTAGTTTCTATGATTAAATTTTGCAAATAAGCCATTTTTGTTCATAAATTTGGGCCAAAATTTATACTGCTACATCTTTTTAGTAAAAATAACCCAAATTAGTGGATATTATTTAGTCTCTGTGAAAGTTATAGAGTCTACAATCTATGGTGCAAATCATTGAAAATTGATCACACCTGATGCACTGACGTCCTATCTCATTTCTTGAGGCCCTGATATGTCAGGAAAGTACAAATACCCCCCAAATGACCACTTTTTGAAAAGTAGACAGTCAAAGGTATTTAGTAAGGACGTCAGTGTTGTAATTTTTTCCCACAATTCTTGGCAAAATTAAGATTTTTTTTTTTCACAAAATTTTCATAATAACAAGTTATTTCTCACCCACAGCATATGTATACTTCCAATTACACCCCAAAATACATTCTGCTACTCCTCCCGAGTATGACGATACCACATGTGTGTGATTTTTACACAGTCTGGCCACACAGAGAGGTCCAACATGCAGGGAGCACCGTCAGGCGTTCTAGGAGCTACGACCTATTACACTTTTGAAGGCCCTGGAGCACCAGGACAATAGAATTACCCACAAAATGACCCTATTTTGGAAAACAAACACCCCAACGTATATTCTATGAAGCATTATGAGTCTTTTAAACGGTTAATTTTTTTACACAAGTCTTCAGAAAATGTGGAAAGAAAATGAAAACCTATTTTTTTTTACACAAAGTTGTCAATTTATAAGATATTTCTTTTTTTTTTTTTTTTTTAAATTGTTTATTTAGGTCAAGAACACGGCCCACATGGGCCCAAAGATACATAAATATATATATTCGTTTGAACATACATATGGTATAATATCGTAACATAAATTCTTACAAAACTCTTATTCAAACAAATCTACATCCAGCTTGTTAATCTGAACCCATATATTGACACTTATATGGCAATAGCAAGTTGAACTGTAGGGTCGAAATGTATATGTGATAACTTCCAGTACTGGTTCCCATTGCGCCGGTCCTCTATTTTCTATATTACTTAAGGATAGAAATTAGAAGAAATTGAGGGTATAGTGACAGGAGAGAAAGGGGGGAAGAGGTGCGGGGGAATATAAGGGGGGTGGTGAGGAAGGGGGAGGGAGCTGGGTGGAGGGGGTAGGGTGGGATAGGGAAAGGGGAAGATTCCCGCGAGCATGGAGGCGCAAAAGATACACAGAACCCGAACAACTACGGCTCCGTTCACAGGATGCCGACGGTTTGACCTGCAGATCAGTATAATCACCGTATAAGATATTTCTAACTCATAGCATGTATATAGCAAAAATGACACCCCAAAACACATTCTGTTACTCCTCCTGAATATGGCGATACCACATGCGTGAGACTTTTACACAGCCAGTCCACATACAGAGGCCCAACATTGAAGTAGTACCTTTAGGTGTGCTAGGAGCATAAATTACATATCTCATTTCATTCCTACCTATCACACTTTTGAAGGTCCTTGAGCACCAGGACAGTGGAATTAAAATGACCCCATTTTGGAAAGCAAACACTCCAATGTATATTCTATGAGGCATGGGCTGCAGATGGGTACTCGGGTACTCTGATGACCTGCAGATATGTACTCAGGTACTCTGATGGGTTGGAGACAGATGCTCGGGTAACTTGATGAGCTGCAGATAGGTACTCGGGTACTCTGATGGTCTGGTGACTGGTACTCAGGTACTCTGATGGGCTGGTGACTGGTACTCGGGTACTCTGATGGGTGGTGACAGGTACTCTGAAGGGCAGTGACAGGTACTCAGATGGGCTGTGACAGGTACTCAGATGGACTGTGATAGGTACTCAGGTACTCAGATGGGCTGTGACAGGTACTCAGGTACTCAGATGGGCTGTGACAGGTACTTAGATGAACTGTGACAGGTACTCAGCTATTCAGATGAACTGTGACAGATACTCAGATGGACTGTGATAGGTACTCTGGTACTCAGATGGGCTGTGACAGGTACTCAGATGGGCTGTGACAGGTACTCAGGTACTCAGATGGGTTGTGAAAGATACTCAGATGGTCTGTGACAGGTACTCAGGTACTCAGATGGGCTGTGAAAGATACTCAGAAGGGCTGTGACAGGTACTCAGGTACTCAGATGGGCTGTGACAGGTACTCAGGTACTCAGGTACTCGGGTACTCAGATGAACTGTGACAGGTACTCAGGTACTCAGATGGACTGTGACAGGTACTCAGGTACTCAGATGGACTGCGACAGGTACTCAGGTACTCGGGTAATCAGATGAACTGTGACAGGTACTCAGGTACTCAGATGGACTGTGACAGGTACTCAGGTACTCGGGTAATCAGATGAATTGTGATAGGTCCTCTTTATTGGGGGGGAAATCAGTGTGATTGGAGTACACTGTAAGCGGTGACGAGATGTTACCGCAATCTCCTTCTCACGCACGATTGGTGTGTGAGGAGGAGAACCCGGTAACATCTCGTTACCGTGGTTTGTTGACATTCTGTGACTGGCTGTGATTGGACACAGCCGGTCATGTGGTAAAGAGCCAATTTCATTGGCTCTTTACTGCGATCATGGTTGAGCTGTGTCAGGGTGACAAGCCTCGTCCCCGAATGCAGCTCTGCACGCGCCCTAGGGGCGCGCACGAGCGCCGTGCACGTGGACAGTACATGTGACCGGCTGCGATTGGACACAGCCAGTCACGTTGTAAAGAGCCATTTTTTATTGGCTCTTTACACGGATCTGGGATGGGCTGTGTCCAAGGGACATGCCTCATCCCCGATCGCCATGCTGCGGGCCCCCGGGGGCCTGCAGGAGCGGCGAGCAGCCAAGGATGTCATATGACGCCCAACTGGGATGGGAGATCCCATCTGCAGACGTCATTTGACTATGGCCCGGTATTGAAGTGGTTAAGGTAAAAATGTTTAGGCATCAGCATTTCCCCTTTTACTTACCTGAGCCCTCATTCGATCCTGCGCTTTGCACATCTGCAGCTCTTCTCTCCCCTCACTTCCAGGTCTTGCTGGCTTTGCTTGGGCACCGGGAGCCATTGGCTCCCAGTGCTGTCAATCAAAGCCAGTGACGAGGGAGTGGGGGGGGGGTGGGCCAGGTCCCACTGTCTGCGTCAATAGATGCAGCAGTGGGGCTCAGGAGCGAGCATGCACTGGACATAGAGAAGCACTGGCGGGGGAGCCGAGAAGAGAAGGTTTGCAGCCACTCTGTGCAATTCCATTTCACAGAGCAGGTAAGTATAGACATGTTTGTTATTTTAAAAAAAACCTAAAAATTCCTTTACAATGACCCACTTTTACAACTCTTCAGCATCCCTCACTAAACTGTGCACTGTAAACGAATTGGATATTTTTAATTTTTTTTTCTCAGCACCTACTGTATATCTGCTGTATTCATTTTTCACGTTCTCCTCCCTGGCCGTGGCCCATCGCATCACTTCCTGTCTGCAATGCCTTCTGAGAAGGGACGGCAACTTCCTCTGACGCTGCTGTTGCTATGGAAACCTGACCTGAAACCTATTACACTGCTTGTGCTGCACTGAGCATGTGCGAGATCTGCAAGGATGAGATCCAGGAAGAAATACAGTCTGGCTTCAGATGCCCACACTTAAGATGGCCACGGCCTGCTGTTAGTTTATAAAATAACAAACTACTGCTATAAACTAACAAAACAGACCTTAGTTTACAGACTAAATTTACTAGAATACATTAAGCTTGTGTATTATAGGGGTATTTTTATTTAAAAAGTATAATTTCGGCCGGAACACCACTTTAAGAACACTGAGCTCTCCCCATCTCCTCTCCCCTCATCATCTTCATGACCCATTAATGTGTACAGGCAGAGAGCACAGGAAGTTATCAGATCACAAGGTTTTTGTATTTTTTGCATGTGATGAACATATATAAAACAGCTTCAGTAGTATATTTAACAGACTAAAGGGAACAAATAAGAGAAGTTCATTGTTAGGATTTACATACACTTTGAGTGAACGTAATGCTTTGCCCTTCCTAAATGTTTGCTTGTTCACTTTGCTATATCTGCTATCTGGCATTCCATAAAAAAGGCCCTTGTCAGCATTTACAGGTCCTTGTATTAACTTAATTATCATGCAGCTGTCTGTTACATGCTATATACACTACTATTGTACACTTTAACTAATATTTAGTTTTTGGTTTAAAGTAAAATTATTATCAACTCGATTTTTTTAAGTTTTAATGTTTTATTTTTTTATTGAGGAAGTAAATAACAAGGGTACAATGACAAAAAGTCAGTATAACATGGCTTACCATTCTTAGGGCATTAACTGACATAGGCACACCTTTAAAGTGGATGTAAACCCAATGTCATCCTTTCTAAACTACTGCCATAGGGGTTATCTATAAGGATATACATGCCTCTTGCATGTATCTTTACCTGTCAAATGTCTCCCCTTTGTCTGCTATGAGACCCGAAAAACTGCAGATTCTGTGGGTGGGTCTGTTGTCTGGAGCTCGGTAGGTGGAGTTGTGATGTCAGTAGACTCCCCGCCCACCTCTTCACTCCCCTTGTCAATATGCATTTTCTCCTGTGTATTTCTTACACTGAACTTCTGCTATGATCTCTAACATCCAGTGAAAAGACAGGAAAGTAACCACATGACTTCAGCATGCCAAATCATGCTGAGGTGTGGAACAACCAATCCTTGCAGAGCTGCTGAAGAAAGAAGTGGGGGTGGGAATTAAAAAAATAATGCATGTTTTAGGCTAGTGTACGAGATATGTAAATCACCTGTCACTCACAGCAAGGGGGAGGATTTGACAAACTTTTTCTATGTTTGTCAAGTTTTATCTCACTGAACAATAAAAGAGGATTGCTCAGAGATGGATTAACTCTTTGTGGCAAGACTGGGCTCAAATCTTATACTCTACATTATGACATAAAACAAAATAAAAAAAAAAAAAATTCAGGTTTACATCCACTGTAATGATACAATACTAGGATAAAAAAAAAAATAATTTGCAACTTATTTTTACAACGTGTAAGGGAGGAACCTAAGACTTAATAAAAGACACATACAGTAAAGGACCAAAAGGGGGTTTGACTTAACTCAGTTTAATATTCTAGTTAACGCAAGTATTTTAGTATACATTTAAATAAATAAATAATATAATAATTAATGAATTAATTCATTCATTCATTTTCCTATGTGTTGTATTTGTATATTGTGGGTAGGCCCTATAAATGCTGCATACTACCCTGGTTGCATATTGACTGTCCTTATAGTATAGTTATGAAAGGTCACCCTGCACTCTGTGTGCCCTGAGACATCAAACTACCATCAAACTACCAGCTGTGATGGACCTAATTAACACCCCCAATATAAATCAGTAAACTACAGCCTTATTGTTTGCCACAGCTCTGAAATGAGATACAAGGACAGTAAAAATGGTGATCGAGAACTATCCACTAGTATCCTTAATATTTATATGATTAGTACTGTATATGACTAAACACAGATTTAAAGTAGGAAAAAAAACATGCAAATATGCTAAAGTAACACTAACTGATGTTTTCAGTATAAAAAAATTAAACTAAAATTTTAGTCCATTGCTTGTCAATGTCCTTTGAAAGTCGGGTTTACAGCTCAGCCACCTAAAATGTTCGTTTTCACTTACTAAAGAAACACAGGGTGTTCATTTATCTTCCTGAATAAAGTAAAGTGGTGATCGCTTCAATAATCTAGTCATGTGTACAGCAAAATCAATTTTTTAATCCTCCTCCACAGGATTAATTATTCAGATGAACGCAACTTTATTCGCTAAACTAAGTGAGCAAACACTGGGAGAGATGTACTAAAACTAGTGCACATAGAATCTGGTGTCACTGTGCATAGTAACCAATCAGTTTCTAACTTCAGCTTGTTCAAGTAAAGAGTAAATCCACTTTCGTGCGAAAAAAAAATAGTAAATAACGAAAAAATAATATAGCGTATACAATTGCGACACAAGTCATATTGTAATTTTTGTAATGTTATTAAAAATTACCTTTCCTTTTCAATCTGCAGCCACTGTCATTTTTGCATAGAATGTATTGCAATATGGCTACATGGAGTTGTTCTGTACACAGAGTGTGCGCTGACCACTCCCCAGAAACATAATTTCCTGCTTGTGTGATTGGCTCACCAATTTTCCCAGAAGTCTGCCTAAGATACAAGTCAGATTTCAGGCATCCCCTGCAACAAAAATGTCATTTTTGGTGAAACATTCCCAGTAGGAACACATCTAAAGGGATGCAGGCCCAGCAGATTTCCTCATTAGAGCCCTGCAGGTGCACACCTGATAGATAATTATGAAACCACTCCCATTAGACTCACTCAGTACAGGGATTACTTCAGAATAACAAAAGGTTGGAATCTGCAACAAAGGTTGTTAAAATCCTTGCAATGTACATAGATCACCCAGAGGGGAATGTTTTTTTCTCAACAAAAGTGGAGTTACTCTTTAACCTCGCTGGCGGTATGATTAAGTCCGATTTTTGAATCTCAAAGTGGTACATTGTTTTGCATAGAAATTTGGCGTTTTATATTGTAGGCCTGTAACGCTTAGTAATAACACACTTAAATCTGTCCAAACAAGAGTCTAGTAGACATCCTGGGCATGATAAAGTTTGAAACACAAAATCATAAATTATAATTTAATAAATAACTATAAATAATTATAAAAAATAATAATAATAAAATGAATTTCCCCAAGATTCACTATTGCTCAATTCTGCAAGTGTTCTAATTTACTATCGCTGTTTTCTAGCTGGTCTAAAACCACTTTTGAAGTAAAGGGACACTTTTTGGTTGCTATGGACAATCTCAAGTTTCCAGGCAGAAAGAACAGTATATATAATATAAAAGTGCATGCAGGGCATTGGACAAAGCACTAGGGACAAATGTGAAATGATTTGATACAGTAATGTAATCTGTAAGATTACAGTGTACTGTAACTGTTATGTTTTTTGTACTTTTTAAATTTGCGCCCGGGCTCCGCCCCCCATGCGTCGTGACGCTCGCAGGGAACGGAGCCCAGAACACAGAGCATCGAGCGGATGATCCGGTGGAGGACACAGCGGGGGGACATCACAGGATCCTGGTGTACCAGGATTCTGCAATGCAATTCCGAGTGTGGCTCGGGGTTACCGCTAATGGTACTGAAATTTAACCCCGAGCCACACTCAGGAAAACTGCCAGGGAGGTTAAGCTTTGACAATACTAAGACTATGTTCACATCCAAGTGGCTTCCAGAAATACAATATCAGCTACTAAAACACAGAAAAAGTCACAATGCAAGTAGATGTGCAATGTTCAGATGCCTGCACAGCAACACTGCATGCCACTTCACTTAAAATGTAGCTTTCCTGAATTTCTACATGTGGCCGTGTTCTCTGGGGGCCCATATATATATATATATATATATATATATATATATATATATATATATATATATATATATATATGATTAAGCGCTACAATACACACATATAGAGGTTGATTTACTGACTGGGTAAAGAATATTCTCCTAATTCATAGGATGAAACAGTTTTACTTTCAGTACCCACTTTTGTGCAAAGAAAATAACTAAATTAATTTTGTTTGCACTGGATTGGATGATTGACATGGACACAGCTTTACCTTATTCACTAAGCTACTGTAAGTGAGTGCATGTTTTTATTGCTAATGGATGATTGAAGTAAAAATGAGTGAGCCTTATTTACACATTCTATTCACTTGAGTTAAAATCCTCTGTTCCTTTAGTAAATCAGCAACTTTATTTCTTGAATGTTCTCAGTTTAGAACCTAGAAAACATTGATGTTTACACTAGAACAGCTCCTGGGATGGACAGTTATTAGTATGTATGTATATTTTTTACTATTTATTGAAACTAACTTTTGATATGCATTGTCATTCACATCTTTTTAAGTTGAATATAACATTCCTAATATGCTGTTTTATGACTTATTTTAGATTCACCACTGCAATACTCCTGAAGAAATGGAAACTAATGTAACTGGGAAATGCATCGATCTGTGTGGCCCCCACCCCACTGCTATACTTTTTGTACCCAAGGTTCGTGGTTATACAAGAGTTTCTGGGCACTGATAATTGAGGAGCCTATAGGGAAGTCATAATTATGCAAAGAAGTGTTAGATTTGAATATTTTTTGTCTTCATTTTTAAATATGTGTGCTTTTAAGAAAATGTTTTAAATTTTAAGATACATTTAAAAAAAAATGCATTTTAAACGTGTACTGTTGTGAGTGGTGCCTTAAAGTCAGATTTTCTCTGTTTTTCATTTTATATATACTGGTATATATATATATATATATATATATATATATATATAAAATGTGGTACTAATACAGCACCACCACATATAATTAGAGAAATATTTTTAACACCTACCTGCTGAATAGGACAAAATTATTTTCAGTTATAATGTTGAAATTAAAGTCATATTAACCACTTCAACCCCGGAAGGATTTGCTCCCTTAATGACCAGGCCATTTTTTGCGATACGTCACTGCGTTACTTTAACTGAGAATTGCACGGTCATGAGATGCTGTACACAAACAAAATTGATGTCATTTTTCCCAACAAATAGAGATTTCTTTTGGTGGTATTTAATCACCTCTGCGGTTTTTATTTTTTGCGCTATAAACAAAAAAAGACTGACAATTTTGAAAAAAAAAAAAAAAAAACAATATTTTTTACTTTTTACTATAATAAATATCCCAAAATTAAAAAAAAAATGTCTTCATCAGTTTAGGCCAATATGTATTCTTCTACATATTTTTGGTAAAAAAAATCACAATAAGATTATATTGATTGGTTTGCGCAAAAGTTATAGTGTCTACAAAATAGGGGATATATTTATGGTATTTTTATTGTTATTTTTTTTTTCATTTTAGTAATGGCTGTGATCAGCAATTTTTAGCAAGACTGCGACAATGTTGCAGACAGATGGGACACTTTTGACACTTTTTTGGGACCAATCACATTATTACAGTGATCAGAGCTAAAAATCGTCGCTGATTACGGTATGAATGGCACTGTCAGGAAAGGGGTTAACACTAGGGGACGATCAAGGGGTTAAGTGTTCCCTAGGGAGGTGTTTCTATCTGTGGGGGGAGTGTACTGGAAAATTGCTTCCTTACATTAGTGGCAAATGGAAAATTGCCTCCTTGCATTGGTGGCCAATGGAAAAATGCCTCCCTACATTAG
This sequence comes from Aquarana catesbeiana, assembly GCF_042186555.1. Lineage (NCBI taxonomy): Eukaryota > Metazoa > Chordata > Amphibia > Anura > Ranidae > Aquarana > Aquarana catesbeiana. The sequence continues at coordinate 350,594,610 of NC_133326.1, forward strand.
AGGGCAATAGAAAATTGCATCCTTACATTTGTGGTCAATGGAAAATTATGTCCTTACATTGATGGTCAATGGAAAATTGCCTCCTTACATTTGAGGTCAATAGAAAATTGCGTCCTTACATTGATGGTCAATGGAAAATTGCCTTCTTACATGTGTGGTCAATGGAAAATTGCCTCCTTATTCTGGTGGTCAGTGCAGGTGGTAGATCTATTTGACATTGCTAACTGGAAAGAAAATCCTAGCAAGTTCTGGAGGAATGCTAGCATTTAACTGGACTTTGTGAAAGTGAATAGCCTCTACACCAGCCTTCTCCACCAGCATGTACATTAACTTTGCAGACAGATTGGTAATGAACAAGGTGAAGTTATAATCACTTTGAATACCCAATGGCATGTGGGGTACATAAAGAGAACACAATTTGTGCTCTACAAAGTTTGGCTGTTAAAAAAGGAGCACTAATTGCAGTTTTAGTATACTGACCATTGGCAGGAGTGGAAAGAATACTATCAAGAGAACTATCAAGGATGTATGTCCTAAGGACATGTCCCAGGGACACATATATAGATAATGATAGATAATGATCAGCTATGACCCATGATTTTCACTGCATTAGTGTGGATAGGCCTTAAAAGACCTTTAACCTTCAGATGTCCCCTTGGATCCTATATTAAGCCTCATACACACAATCGGACTTTGTACAAACTTTCCCGTGGATTTTTGTACAAAGGGCGTTGGTCGTAAACTAATTAAGCATACCCACGGGAGGACTTTTTTGGCAACAAACACGAACGTAGTGACATTTCAACGTACGGATGACAAAAAGAGGACGTTCAATTCTCCAGCGCCACCCTTTGGTCAACTTCTGTATTGTTGTCTGAGCTTTTGCATTGGTTCTGAGAATGCGTGTTTGTAGTTTGTACAAAAGTACGATGGTTTTGTGTACACACGATCGGACTTTGCTCCATCGGACTTTTGTTGCCGGAAAGTTTGTCTGTTTGCACAGCCAACAAAAGTCCAATGAAAAACGAAAAATGTTGTCCGATGGAGCGTACACACGGTCGGATGTTGCCTTCAAACAGCTAATTTGCATGTTTGTTGTCAAAAAGTCTGATCGTGTGTACCAGCCTTAAGAGTGTAGCTATGGAGCATAACACGTAATTCTTACCTCTCTTGTGTCCATTTTTGTAAGTGAAGCTTCATTCCATGTCCTGTTTAAAACTAGCATTAAAATTGCAGCAGTGTTTCATCTATTTAGCAGAGTCGTTGTATTGGATCTATTTGTGAGAGCTACTTGTCCTGCATTTTTTCTATGTTTAACACCTCTCTATCATGTCAGCACCATCTCGCTGAGAAGATCGCCCTGTACTTTTTGAACTCCTGTTTTCAAGTGCCTATCAATTTAAATTGGAAACCCAAACTGTTCTGTACCTAATCTAGCAAAATAAAAACAAAGACTTTGATTTATCTTTTTTTTTTTTTTTTTTTTTTTAGTACTAAAACATTTAAATAAGTTATTACCATAATATCCAGGAAATAACTCTAATTTGATAGTAAAATAACATGACCTCTGTGCAGTTTAGAAGTTCACCTAACAGAATAAAGTTTCTATAGACTACAAGATTACTTATCCAATAATTCAGTGCAAAGAGGAATGGTGATGTGCAAAGTGCAATAATTCACCTGTAGCAACCAATCATATGCCATCTTTCAGCAATTTACAGATGTTACGTTGATGAATGATTGTGATTGGTTGTTGTGTTAAATATAGTTTATTTGCTTTAGTAAGCAAACTTGTATGAGAGAGTGATATAACTGAAATGTGTAGTATAACTAAATCAGTAGGTAAAACAAGTGAACCGAAATACAATAGTATCACAGGTAACAGAAGAACTAAGTGATCTCCCCTTTAAAAAAACAAGAATACTTGAAGAACAGGTTGTACCATGGGCAGTTGACCTATTAATGTTAAGATAAGTGTAGGTTGTGGGTCTGCTTTCCAATGTTTCTAGTTAACAAAATAAATAAAGTATCTTTTGTTAAAAATGGCTGATTTATTGATAGTCACTAAATATCTCTGATCAGTTTCCTGAGTGTACATTTGGGACCAAAACTGGGAAGAAAATTACCTGCTAATATCTGATTTAATTACATTAGTTCTAAACTTAGTCAAATATTATACATGGGAAAATATGTCTTGGTTTGCACAACAAACACACTCACTTGCCATATACAAACATATAATATTAGAATGACGCTTCTTTTTTTTTTCTATAGCCATGAATACAAAAAATGTTATAGCATGAATTTTCATTAGCCTAACCCGTGCACTTTTTCATTGTTATTTGAATTCTTTAAAGTTTTATTATCTTTATCTGCTGGTTTGAATGTCACATTTTTTTATTGTAACCATCATGTTGCTAAAATTCTATGCAACATCTAAGCTTTGTGCTCTGGTTTTAAGCACCTTACATAGTGTCCATGCAACTAACTGCAAACAAATGGTACCAGAAAAAATATTTTCCAAAGTTGATTAACCAGTGTTGGCTACATGATTTTAAATAGTAAAAATTATTTCTGCATTATTTTCTGCAGCCTGATCTGCTCATGCAGGCTCAGCAGGGGGGGGGGGGGGGGGCTTAGAATACCCTTAGCCTCTGTCTAAGTACATAGTACTAGACACAAACAAAAATTGTGAACTTAGTGAACACACGAAATTGGTGAATTAAACATATCTTTTTTGTATATTTTTTCATTTGCCGGAATGTGTACATAAAGATTTAGCTGATCTCAAAGGATAACAAAGAATTAACTTGTCATACAAATATAGGATAACATACATGCATTCCAAATTCTTGTAATACATTACAGAATTAAGAACATAAAATGCTAGGGCAGATCCTATTAAAAGTATGTTAAGTAGAATTATTCTCTTAGCCCATAGAAACCATTTAGAATCCTTGTTTTATTTTCAGGCCTGGAGTTTAGAATTATGAGCATTGGGATCCAATGGGTTTTATAATAGGCAACAAAGAAGTTTTCCTAGAGCAAACTTTACATACATCAGCCCAATTATTTTCAAAAGGTATGTTTCCAACAGTAAAACTAATAGATGTTTTTCATTCAAATACCCAGTCGTGTATTTATCCATCTATCTTTCTATCTATTTGGTCTATTGTTTTGTACTGTGATCCCTGGACACTTAAAATACATTATATTATTTTCCTCACCTGATTGTGAACCAAATTTCCAAGTCTAGTTATAGATAGACAAACGTTTTACCAAAATAGGTGGCAGGGCATCTGGTTACGACTTTCTTCCTGATTCTGTGTCAAATGGATGTTGTGCATGCTTATCGCAAAACATTGCTCATTAAATGTTCATAAACATTATTTTTGCTAGCATATGACTAGGTATTCAAAATAATAATTTCTGCTTCACCTTATTTACTAGCATTCATTGCCCAAATACACTTCGCGTAGTGAACAGCCTATATCTGTTTAGTAAATCAGCCCTAGAGTATGATAACAATCATTGCCAACATTTAGGAAAATCATTCCCTCATCTGTATGTGGTCCAAGTATGCTTAAACCAACAATATTGTTTGCTTTTCTATGTTATGATTTACTAAATATTTCATACACCCAATCAGTTCAAAAAATATTTATTTATTTCCATTAATTAATTTTCCAATTAAGCTTTGGGGAGCAAACACAGGTTCCATAAACCCAAGGTAAAATTTGTGCAGGTTAGTAAATGATCCACATAATTCAGATTAAATTGAGGGAAACCCTTGTCCATGACCCATGTCAATAAACAGAAATGAAAAACAAATTGTGAGGTCAGCTGTGAAGTCAAGAATCCCGCTAGGAAAACCCAATGATCATCAAGTACTTCACCAACAAATTGTTTCAACATATTTTACATTTTTGTTAAAACAATTATTAAAAAAAACTTTATTACTTAAATGTACAGGAACTGTCTACATCCAACAAACCAAGCTTTGTAAATACTTTCATTCTAATTTTTTAAATGTATTTTTCTTTGAATGGTAAAAGTGTATAAAATATATATGAAATGTACACAAACTGTATTATTTTCCTACACCCAAACCCCAGTGCTTTTTTATGCCTCTTCATTTTAATATGGCAAATGAAGATATTGGGACACATTTATCAAAGCAGTGATTTGATCCCTATCATTTACCATCCAGTTTATTGGGGAAATCCCCTAAATTATGAAAGTAGGTTGTTAAAATGCAAAGGCAACCTAAATCCTTAAAAAATGGAAGCGTGAAATGATGGTAATTGGGTGCTTGTAAAACTGTTTATCATTTTCATAATGAAAGTGAGTGAAAACAGTAAAACTTGTGAAATTAAAAGTTTCCATGATAGACGGTAAGCTAATTTCACAATGCTTTACAGGAGGATAAGGATTTGGCCTAGCAACTGTAATTTGCAAATCTCATTATATTCTTTTTAAAAATAAGGATTATTGTCCTGGCATGTTAACTTTATGAATTGAGGCAAAAGTCTTTGATCCTTAATTTGTAAACTGATTTAAAGGTTTTTTTTTCATTTTATAGCCACTTTTGTGTAGCAGTGCACTGCACTAAAAAAAAAAAAAAAACATGTATCTATACTGTGCTATTTATTTAATGGTACCCGCTCATCGCGTGTACAGTGGTTTCTGCGTGTGATTCACAAATCTACATTCAAACACTAGCTAAAACAATGTTTAGGTTTTGCATACTTTTTAAATACAAACATCTGAACAAGGCCATACCCATGAAATATAAAAGTCTCCCTAGTAAATAAATAGATAAAAGTCAAAGGAAGAGAAAATAAAGTGGAAATTTAGCTGTGATAACTAATCGCTTCTATGATAAATGTGCCCCATAGTTAACTTGAATGTTGGCATTTAAAACATTGTCACACTATTTTTCAAAATAAAAATAATAAAAATAACACAAAACAGAAAAAAAAAAAACAATCTGGTATATGTAGAATAAAAAAACAATCACAACATTGCTTTGTCCATTGAAACCTGAAGCTTTGGCTGAGGGTTAAATAAAGCAAATAATAACTTAATATAGTTTATTAACAATAGGCCACTTGCAACAACACTTTAATTGTTTTTCTAGGGTTTTTTTTTTTTTACTAAAGGAGTAACATTTTTAGCTGAAATCACTTTAATCTATTCATATGCAAATGAAATTCCAAATTTTTAAATCCTCTAGTCAAATAATTGGTTCACAAAATGTACTCCTGTAGTAAATAACCAATGTCTAGGTATATATCTCGCTAGCCTAATATGGGGAATTTTGCAGTACCTCCTAAGTTTATCCCCTGAGACCACAAAGTGAGTGATGCCAAAAGCCAAAGACTAACAGACCCGCTGTCCAGTCTTCAATCAGACATACTATTGGCTCCCAAGTTATGAACACAGTACTGAGTGGCTCAGGTATTGCAGTTAATTTATTGTAAGTAGAGCGAGAAGCAAAAATCATTTTCCATTTTCTATAATCACATTCAGTCGTTCTTATGTTATGGCTTCCTAAATATGAAATATGTTTTGCTAAGGGGCTTTGAAAAAACAGGAGTTACTAGGCACAGCTCCCAGGAGTTTATTTATTGGTACACTTTAAACTTTAAAATTTGCCCAGCAGTAGTCGAAAACAAGTAGTCGTGTAACAACTTGGCAAGAAGAGAAAGAGACTGGTGCAACCTCCTGACTTCATGAGCTTAAAGTGAATCTGTCACCTAAAGAGGAACACATGCAGAAATCAGACAAAGGAACATATTTAGCAAAGTCTGCCACTATCTGGATCACTCTTACAATGTTATAATTTTGCTTAGGTCATGATAAATTATATTCAGCAGCATCCAGGTGCAGAGCTGTGTCTAGTGGTTCACTGCCATGTTTAGCTGATATATCGTTCATTACAAATTTTGCCGAAACAAAAGGTGCCCCTGCTGTTTTTCCACTGCTGGTTATTCAGCTAAGGCAACCGGTAAATATGAAAAGTAAAAATGATTTCTACATCATCTCAGCCTCATCATCTACAGCACTGTGATCTTGCTACACACATGACAGATTCACTTTAATTAAAGGGCACACAAGGATAATCTGAAAATAGCTTGGTGACACAAGAAGTGAACTCTAAACATTGAAAAAAAGGAACTCTCCTTAATAAGGTGTGAATCTTCTGTTGGCTGGTCCGGTCCTGTCCTGTATACCACATCGTCCTTTAGCAAACCATGCACAATCACACACCATGGGCCAAAAGTCACATCAGAAGGAGAAGATCATAGTTTTTTTTCTTCTGCTTCTTTCCAGTCTATGATGTCCTTGCCACCATGCTTAGTGCTTTGTTGAATCCTTTTAATGAAGTTCTACCATGCTCGAATGCCATGAAGTGCACTGACACTGTTTGCCTGTTGAATCGGTGTCTGCACTGTGTTCAAGTCCCCCACACTGAAATTCATAAAATTATTGCTGGCTGAGGTGGGTTGCATGCTAGGCATTGACGTATAGCTGCAATTGTAGCTGCCGTTACAGGCTGGGTTGCTATAGTTGGAGTAGGAGGGATAAGTGTTATAACTGTAAGGGTTAATGCTGACATTGTACGGTGAGTTATATGGAGATGAATCTCCTAAGCAAGGCTTGCCATCTCTCACCAAAACTGGGACAGCTATCCTTCTTGGGGGTGGTAGGCCCACCATTTCAAGAGTCTGGTCTTGTCTTTGTCTTTTACATTTGTATCTTCTGTTCTGGAACCAGATTTTCACTTGGGTGGATGTGAGCTTTAATACGTTAGCTAAATGGTCTCTCTCTGGAGCGGATAGGTATTTCTGCTGCTTGAACCTTCTCTCAAGTTCATAGACTTGGGCCTGAGAGAAGAGGACCCTGGGCTTCCTTCTTTTTCTCTGCCTTGGTCGGTCTGGGTCCTCCATGTCTCTCTTGTCATTTTCCATGGTTTTCTGCAAGGAGCAGAGTTCTGGGAAAGAAAAGTGCAAAGTTAACAGTAATTGGTTCCATAGCCAGCAAATCAGTTCATTGATAGCATCACTTAGTCACCAACATCCACAAAACCCACATGCAAGAACACAACTAATTAGATCAGCAGTGCTCATCAAGTATTTTCATTATTTTAATGCCTAATACAAATATTTTTAATTCACTGGAAAAAAATATATTTATTGCGCTATTTTCTCATTTGGTGCACTTGCACTCAATTATTGCACTTCTGACACTGCTGAAACAATTGTGTTAGTAAATCTACCTAACCTAATATATTTTTATACATATATAGATCTATCTATCTATCTATCTATCTATCTATCTATCTATCCATCTATCTATCTATATATATATTGTTTACAAGGATGCATCTGTAACTTCATAAATACATGTATGTATATGTACGTAAAAATATAAAAATATGTATATAAACACATGTATGTAAAAATATATGAAAGAGAATATATATATATATATATATATATATATATATATATATATATATATATATATACATATATATATGTATAAAAACTGTTTGCTCCTACACTCCAAAGGCATGCTGAGGGGGTTAATTGACTCCTGTCCATATTGGCCCTAGTATGTGTATGTGAGTTAGGGACCTTAGATTGTAAGCTCCTTAAAGGCAGGAACTGATGTGAATGTACAATTTATGTGTTAAGCACTGTGTAAATTGACGACGCGATAAAAGTACCTGTAATAGATACATTTTATATATATATATATATATATATATATATATATATATATATACACACCAAGAAAAATTATTGTTCTATTGCTGCTATTATTGCTATGACTCATGTACTACTATTTATTATCTTATTATTTTTAGTATATATTATTGCAAAATCTATATTCCCAGCATTTGAAACAAGTCAAATACTCACCTAAGAAATAAAAACAAACACATGTATGTGTCTCTATATATCTGTCAAATTATCTATATTTTTTCATTACTTTTGCTTTAGCTTTTTTTTTATTTTTTTTTAGCTTTTTTGTATTTGGAATTCTTTGTACCTCTGTTAAAGCTATATGCAATATGTATGTGTGTGTATATATATATATATATATATATATATATATACATATATATATATATATATATATATATATATATATATATATATATATATACATATATATATATATATATATATATATATATATATATATATATATATATGTGTGTATATATATATATATATATATATATATTCATACCTATATAAATAGAAAAAATATATATTTAAATGTATACATCTCTCTCTCTCTCTCCTCTCTTCTCTCTCTCTCTATATATATTATACAGTATACATAAATGTAATATATATATATATATATATATATATACAGGGATACCCCACTTTTAAGTACACAATGGGGGGGTATTTACTAAAGGTGGAAAGTGCAAAATCAGGCTCACTTCTGCATAGAAACCAATGAGCTTCCAGGTTTTATTACCAAAGCTTAATTGAACAAGCCCAGGTTAGAAGCTCATTGGTTTCTATGCAGAAGTGAGCCTTATTTTGCATTTTCCAGCTTTAGTAAATAAACCCCATTGTGTACTTAAATATATATATATATATATATATATATATATATATATATATATATATATATATATATATGTGTGTGTGTGTATATTTAATATATTTGAATATATATATAATATATATTTTATTAGTATATATAATTTAACATAATAATGTACATTAATAGAGAAACTAAAATATTTATGGACATCTATTAGCAAATGTATAAATGAATAAATATAATACAGATTCCAGGACCGTGTTAGAGTTACCTAGTTACTAAACAGAATCTTCTATGCCAAATAACAATTCGATAAAGGAAAACCAAACCTAGATTGGATTATTGCCATTTTCTTTTTATTCCCTGCAGCATGGCTCACTGTACAATATCCAATTATCCAATGAAGGTAATATTAATAACTAGAAGGGCTCAGTGGTCGGATATTCGGTAGCGGGTGGTGGTGTCTGCCATCATCTGATATCGTACGGTACAGGATCGGGGTGGATCGCTTTCTTTGTATATTCTGTAGATGGGATCTTTAGGCCTAGCCCAGCGAGCCCTCAATGATATGAATAAACACATGAGGTTATTGTATTACCTTTTTTGTCCTCCTTGTGCTCCTTGGAGGAGTCCATCTCCATGTAGTTTTTGACGTAGAAGGATCCTGGGAAAGGAGAGGAACCCTTGGAGGTGTCCCTCTGAGTCAGGTCATCACTGAGCTCGGACAGACATGGGGTACCCGGGTATGACTCCTGCTTGAAGCTGGACAACATGCAGGAAGATGAGTCCATCCTAGGAGAGATGTCCATGGCTGCCAGGCCAGTGTGGTGCTGCTCCAGGTTCAGGATGTCTTTGACAGAGAATGGAGTAGAAGTGACTGGACTAGCAAACATGATGGCAGCAGCAGGGAAGAGTCATGAAGCCTCCTCAGATGTAGAGCAGGACAGGCACACTCAGACCATGGCAGCGTGCACTGCTCACCTACTAAGTGCTGCCTCTACTCCTCTCTGCCTTACCATAAGACACACAGAGGAGGGGCCACCTCTACTCATTGGTCACCGGAGACCCGCTGACGTCATAAGCCAAGGAGACAGCTCACCTAATATAGGCATACACATCCACTAGTGGCACACGGCTGATCACTGCTCCATCACTAATAAACCTTGTTTTCTACACAGCCCATCTGCTGTCCTTTCCAGGATCCTCTATCATTTCATTGTCCCTGCACTCTGTGATCACTGTCCGCTTCCTAAGCTAACCACTCTACTCATTATGGGGACCATGACATCACACCTCTCAGATAAACAATGGGCGATCACAGGTGACATGTGCCATGCTTTGTTCAATCTCCACACCGCTGACGTCACAGCAGTTTCAAGAGTCAAGGTGGACATGGATTGTCAGAGCCGGTCACTAAGATGGCCTCATACAGTAGGAAGACAATCTATATACTGGGATTGGACGAAAATGTCTGCATGTATGAATGACTGTTCTCAGATTGCTACACTGAGATCATTTCTAATTGTTACACTTTATCATTAGTAGACTTGCTAATATGTATAATATTATTTGAAATCGTCAATAGTGGTATTACTAGATACAGCAGGTTTGTAACTAGAAATAATTACCTTCATACACTGGATAACGACTGTGTGTTATTATTTTTATTACTACTACTATTATTATTATTATGATGATCATTATTATGATTCCTGTTGTTATTACTGTAAACAATTATGTAAGAAGTAGTAGGAGCTGTACCTGTTTTATGCAATAAACCGATATTCCTTGGCACTTGTACAACTCATAGAGCTGCAGTACAATAAACTAATGCGTATATTAATATTATTTTTGTTAGTGTTCATTTTATTTTTATTATTGATGTTATCATGTTTTCTAGTAGTAGACTCAAGTTTGTAATTATGAAAGGCTGCAGAGCAAGTACTTAGAAAAACGGACTTATACATGTGTTGGTGTTATTATTATTATTAGTAGTAGTAGTAGTAGTAATGCTAATAGCTTTAGTAGTAGTGATAGTAGTTTCGATAATACTAATTCTTAACAACAACACATGTACAACTGTGCATGGTAACCAATCCGCTTCCAACTTCAGCTTGTTTAATTAAGCTTTGACAAAAAAACAAAAAACAAAAAAAAAAAACTGGAAGCTGATTGGTTTCTATGCAGAGCTGCACCAGATATTGCACGCTCCAGTTTTAGTAAATCAACCTCTAGTAGTACTAGTAAGGAATAATATTTCCATTTAACTCTTGGAAATTAGAGCCAAAACAACTACTAGTAAAATGGCCCTTACATTATTATTGATAATGACTATTATTATTATTATTATTATTAATATTCCTGTTATTATTTTTATTGTAAACAATAGTTTAAGTAGTAGTATGACCTGTATCTATTTTATGCAATAAAACAATATCTCTGGGGATGTGTAAATTGATGTGACATCACTTCTTGTATTTTAATCTCTAAAGATCTTCAGAATCCAACACAGTACTGATATGATAGTACATTTGATACACAAATGCTGATAGTGAGCTGTGCATGAAATAATTAGGGATGGTGAATGCACATAAAGTAAGTAATGATGGTGAACAGGACATAAATAATTAGTCATAGTGAACTTTTCAATAAACAACTAGTGATAGTGAACTGTACGGCTTGTCCCTTCGTGTGATGAGAGCAGTGCAGTGTTGGTCCAAATCCCAGTACATCATCACCATCTAACCTAAGAAATAGGTCTATCAGCCAATGTATGCGAAAACATAGACATAAAAAAAATCCATACTCTTAAAATATATGATCGTTTCCTCTATGACATGTGCCAATCACAGGGCAACAGCTCAGGAAAAGGTGCATTTTAAAACCAATAGAATCTCCTGGCTACAAGTTGTATAATTTCTTTTCTGAAAGTATAGCTCCCTGAGAGTTCTAGTTATCTGTTAATCATCATTTTCACCCAATGTTCACATATTTTTCAGATTTAATTATAAAAGAATGTGCGAATCTTGGGCACCAGTTTTGTGATGCATCTCCAGTGAAAACATCGATAAAGAGAAAAAGAGAACCCTATGTGTAATATTAGTGATTTGAAAATGAGTAATAGGATTAATAGGATATATATACCCCAACATATATATATATATATATATATATCTATATATCTATATATATAGATATATAGATATATATATCTATATATAGATATATCTATATATATATAGATATATCTATATATAGATGTACATATATATACTATATATATAGATATCTATATCTATATTATATATATATATATATATATATATATATATATATATATATATATATATATATATATATATATATATGTATATAAAGGCATATACACTAATTATATATAACACACACACACACACACACACACACATACATATATATATATATATATTAAATATATATATTCATGAAAACGCCTATTTATATAAATGTATGCAAAATAAACAAATTGATTGTGTGTGTATACGTATGTATATATATATATATATATATATAAAATCTATCTGTTTATTTTGCATACATTTCTATAAATATGTATTGTTATGGAATACGCATGCACACCGAGGCTCTATGCACACTGGGCTTAAAAAAACATCTGTTCTCTTGGGAGTAAAAAACGCTCATATAGAGCATTTTTTTATGCAAAGTTTAGACCAGTTTGGGTTCAGTTTTAGATTTCTTCTGCCGGTAAGCTCCAATCAGAAATGTGAATCAGAAAGTTTTTTTTTTAATGTTGATCTTAAAATATGCCTCTAAACGTCCTAATGTACATGGACATATAGGATAACATTGAGTTGCTTCTACAGGCAGAACACAAAACTCCTGTAGAAGCAACATTTTTTATGCCAGTGCGCATGGAGCCTAAATATATATATTTATATGTATCCATGTACACAGTATATAAAATCAACCTGTTCATTTTGCATGCAGTTATAGAAATAGAAATAATCAGATGATGTGTTTATATTATACGTTGATACTTACAGATATCAGACCCAGAATCCAGTGGGATGTATTAGCACTGCCAGTCCTCCTGATCGGAATGTCCATGCAGTAGTCCTAGAATTAGTCCTAGAATTAGTCCTGTAGTTGGTGGCTCCTTGTATCTTACACCCAGTTGTAGTCCCCAGCCCAGCCAGCCCGGACAGACACCCGTCTTTATCTCAGGCTGACCGTCCTGTAAAGTGGTAACATCCGATTCAATTAAAATTCTTGCTGAAAATGGATGATAATGCCCTGTAGTATTTGTTAGTGAATCAGGTTGCCTGTCATAGCCGAGGCTGACAGTTGAATAGATTAGTGCGGACAGACGCCTGAAATATAGCTATTTAATGGGGAAAAGCATCCATTATGCCACCTACAGCCATAATGTTAGCATTAGTTCAATATGAGTTTACTTTAGACGCCCAATGTTGAATTTATCTTCCTGGCCGGTTATGAATAATCCAGCAAAATCACCTAGTTTATAATAAGAGACAAATTGGACCTTTCCTGGCAGGGAACCCTGTGACAGTTCATGCAAATTCGGGTGATCAGAGTCCAGAAAATGTCTGCCCAGTACACACCGGCACTGATCTGCGACGCTACTGCTTAATCTGGCGCTATTGCCTTTCTCGATAGGCATCGCTAGACGGTTTACAGAAGGGTTAAAGCACTTTGCTAAAAACAAATAAACAATTACACAGTGGCGCATTTTACTATCTAGGCAATAATTGCATCAATTTCCTACATTAATTGGTGCTTCAACCAGTTTAAACAAAGCAGAAGAATCGGTAAATAGAGCATATATACAGAATACATACAGAATATAGAATACTTTATTATTCCCAAAGGAAAATTGGGAAACTGTTATTTTACATACACATGTACATATATACAGTTTAGAAGAGATAGATATATTGCTTTCTATATCTGGAACAAACACGTCCAATATAGAGTTATTGCTAAGGGAGAGAATGGCAAGTTTTTTTAAGTTTTTTTTGTAATTAATAATCGTGCTGCTGCAGGGTGGCCTCAATAACATATATTGTATAGGGTGGGTATATATACAGTATATATATATATATATATATATATATATATATATATATATATTCATTGATAAAAAAATAAAAAAATAATAATATAATATATATATATTAATCTGGCTGTATAATTTGTTGTTCCATTAAATAGTCATTTAGTAATTTAAGGCATCCCAGCCCTTTTAATTGCAGACCTTAGCAATCTTTACTTGGGCTGCATTCTGTCTGATGGAATGCCCATACTGTATACCATACATGATCTAATGCAACAAAAGCAGGAAAACATTCAGTTAGCCAACAAATTCTAAAATGTTACTGTGGTTTGTGTGACTAGGGATTAGAATTATTGTGCTGTAAAGTATTTCAGTCACAAGTGTGAGGGACATATAACAGAAGACCCTGTGCTAGCTATACATTTAAAAATATATCTGTATATATATATATGCATTGTATACTTTTTACTCTGATGTAATGATAACAGTGATTATTGTTAGGATGATCTTTTTTCTAAATTTATTTGTACCATTTTCTGATGTCATGTGGGGCCATTTAGTAAAGATTTTCAGACCAACAGTATTTCACAAAACCAATTAGAATAAATGAATCCTTCTTTATACAGAAGAACATATTTGGGAGCTCCCAACAGCATCCAATGTTAATCAGGGCTCAGTAGAAGGAGACAAAAAAAATTGCTAGGATGTAATGTATTTAGGTAAAGGAGACTCTGTGGGGTTGATTTACTAAAGGCAAACAGCCTGTGCACTTTGCAAGTGCAGTTTTAGAGAGCTTAGTAAATGAGCAGAAGCTCTGCAGACTTCCATCATCCATCCATCACATGCTAGCAAAAATGCTGTTTTTTAATTTTTCTTGCATGTGATTGGGTATTTTTTGCAAAGTTAGGCTCCATGCACTCTAGGAGCAGAAAAAACATCAATGTTTTTAGCTTAAAAACGTGGCATAAAAGACGCAAAAAGTTTAGGCGAATCTATGAGAGTAAGAGCATTTAGTTTTTTGCACTACACGCCCCTCTGCAAAAGCCAGGAAATGATGTACAGTGACAACACACTTTTTTTTTTACTAAAAAAACATTGAAACTTGACATTTAGAAGAGATAAGAGGAGTTTAAGAGAGACTGACGTTTTTACTTCTCCTGAAAATGCGATAGAGAAGGATTTTTTTCCTGCCTCTGAACGTCCCTGACAGACAACGCCTGTAGTAGTCATAATGTGCAAAGACACATAGAACACAATAGAAGCAGGTGAAAAAAACGTCAAACGCCTGTAGAATCAACGTTTTTTAGGTCCAGTGTGCATGGAACCTGAAGCTTTACTTCATTTACTAAGCTCTGGATCAGCTGCACTTTGCAAAGTGCACAGTCTATTTTCCTTTAGTAAATCAAGCCCTGTATGCCGTTTTTGCCAAAAATAACCCCCTACCCTTTATCCTAGCAATTTGTTTTTGTGTCCACTGTCTGCAGTGCACGTGCAGTGCAGTGTCCATGGTTTATCCACTTTTTGCATTTGTAAGATAATGTAAGTCTAGTGGGATAGGCACAAGTTACATTTCCAATGGCTGCCCAACCACAGATGCAAAAAAAAAAAAAGCTATTAGAAATATTTCAGTGGTGGACTGTCTGAAACCAGGGGCGCACATCTGTCCTTAACCACAGGTAATAATTCCACGTGTGGTTATATGTGAAAAGTTGGGGACAGCCACACACAGTATGAACCTGTTATTTATTAGTACAGACTTCCTACCGGCTTAATGCACTATATGTATTAACCCAAAATGTTTGGGATTTATTTACCAACGTAAACTTTTCAGTTAGGGCTCATTTACACTTACTTCAACTTTAACACACATTGATCGGCCCCCGATTATCTTCCACTATAGTGTTCTCACCTTGCGCACCATGTGTGTCTGTCTAGTTTCTCTGCTCCAGTCTGGACCCCGCTTACTTTCCTACTGCTCCATGCTGCACACCTGATGTGACATCTACACCAGTCACTCCCATAATATATACACATGAACCAGAAGTGACTACTGATGATGTCTTCCTGGTTCGCTTGTTGGTTTCCCAGTGCATCTTGGGATATCTCAAACCACCAGGACAAAGCAAGGCTAACTCTGAATAAAATGTTGCAGGTACTGTTAATGAGCTTTGTGATAGACTTCTATGGAGGCTTTGGAGATGCTTAGAAGCACCAAGAAAGTGACATGGGATATAATATTTTAAGCCAAGAAAAGCAAAGCAAACTCAACAGTGTTAACAGGACTGTAAGGTAACCATTTTATTTAGTGAGAGCTGCTTTGATTGGCATTCAGAGTGCTTTAAAAAAGCGTATCAAATGTCGCATTTTGAAGCAAGTGTTAACGAGCCCTTAAAGTGTATGTCAGAGCAAAATAAAAAATAAATACATATGTGTAAATATAGAAAGATGCCTAAATGCACTGCCAGAAAGCTCCTAATTTCCTCCTGTGGAATGACACCACATGCCTTTTTGTGGACTGAAAAGGCAAGAAACGGTGTCAGCCCTGCCTAGTTTTTGTTCTTATACTACTTAATCCTTTCCATTTTCTTTATCTCCACAGCATATTTATGAAATATTCTGTAGTTCCAGAACTAGGAGATAATACAGGAAGTGTGCAGAGGACACAGAACTGCTCTGAATTTCTGATGTGATCAACAGATAGTTTTTCTGGTATTTGCACTTATCAAACAGATATAAAAACACTTTTAATGGTATAGTTAACAGCCCAAAAGGGAGCAAATAGGAATTAATGGTTAGAGTTTATATATATGTTAACCTCATGATGTCCACACACTATATACAAAGGGCAAGGACTTCAAGTTCAACCAGAGTTCCATGAAACCCTAGGGTTCCTCCAGATGTTTCTAGGGGCTCTTTGAGCAATGCGCAATTTATTAATTTCAGTGAGCACCTTGCTAATGTACCATGAGCTGTAGTTATAGTAATTATTAGCAGGGGTTCCCTGAGACTGGAAAGTTATTTCAAGAGCTCCTCCATGTTAAAAAGGTTGAGAAAGGCTGTGTTGAAGCAAGCTCATGGGTGCCGGTATTGTTTTTTTCATGTAAAAGTGACCTGGGTAGCTGTAGTACATGTGTATGTAAACACCAATTGTGCCACCACAAACCGTTAACGCTACATTGCTAATCTGTAAAGGCTTTGAAAGCATTGCCTATGAACACGTTTAGATACTTTAGTTTTTTACCATGTCATGGGCATGCACAATTTCTTATCGTACATCACGGGACACAGAGCCATAGTAATTACTATGTAGGTTATAGGCCACCTTCAGGTGATGGACACTGGCATGCCCTAAGACAAAAAGTGCACTCCCTATATAACCCCTCCCACTACTGGGAGTACCTCAGTTTTTTCGCCAGTGTCTAAGGTGTTGGTCACGAGTGAAGATGTGCTGTGCTGAGCTCCACTGGAGCAATCCTTGCTAGCCATGCAGCCGGATCCATTCAAAGTGTCTTTTTGGCCAAATTGAATGGTACCTGGGCCTCGTATCCGAAGAAACGAGGTCTTGCCTGTAACGCTTCTCTTTTTAGAGAGCTGGACCCTGGGATCCAGTACTTTTTGGTATTAAGGCCATACAGTTTTACTGGCAGTGGTGCTAATACAGGTCCAGGATTGTGGGTTTCCCAGAGGATCCCCAGCTCCTGAAGGTTTAACGGAACCCACCGTGAAGGGTGAAGATTGGGTCTGTTGGTTTACCACAGAAAACCCTGCAGCGGGAAAGGTAAGTGGAGTTTTTTAAGAAATTTTCTGAATTTTCCTATGAATGTCTCCTTTAATTTTGTAAATGTTGTCATGCCTATGTGTCACCACTGGGGGCTGTACCATCTCATGCTTCTCAGAGAGCTCATGATGTGTCCGGGAAACAGCAGTTTTCTTCCTCTAGCCGGCAGCAGACCTCCGGTAAGTCTGGGGGGGGGTTCCTCCCCACCAGACGCCCCCCAGTGCTGTTTTTTCTTCCCCTCTTTTCGAGGAAGGAGCGCTTCAAAAAAAAAAAAAAGGGCGCAAACGGCACGTGGCTCGGCGGCTTCCAAGCCCCCCTTGCCATGTCTTCCTCTCTCTCTGTGATCCCATAGGATCAGAGCCCGCGCTCACGTGGGAAAAGCTCTTTTTTGAAGGAAAGAGTAAGGGCCGTAGACAACGGGGGGGCGGGGCTTAGCACGGCGTTGGCGTCCTCCAACGTCCAGTGTGGGGAGGTGTTTTAAAAGGCACCATTGTTGCTGTTGCAAGCTGAGGGACACAAGAGCAAAGGTGGCATGTAAGAGGTTTGGTGACACAGGCATTCCTTTTGACACATTTACTACTGCATCAGGCTGAGCATTAATAGCAGCAGTAGAGCTGGACTATTGCTCAAGCAGTGGATGCATTCCTTCTGGTAGTACCTCTGCTTTGTGCATCGGGCTATGGTCGGAAGGTGGGTAAAAAATACCTCAAAAAAGGGCTCTAGAAAGACTATAGTCACACAGAAGCCTAGAACTATCTTAAAAAGGATGGAGAGTAATATGGCTGGTCAGAGTGAGCCATCAGGAGGGGCAAGTGTTGCAGCTGCTCTTAACACTGCAGCCCCTGTGTATATTACTAAGGGGGTTTTTTCTTCATCCATTTTAAGTTTGGACAATGCTCATATACTAAAGGATCCAACAGATAAGAAGCTGGAATTCCTTTTTAAAAACTATATTTCACTTGCAGGTTCAGTCGTTCAGTCTGCGCTGGCAGCGATCGGTGTATCTCAGTCCTTAAAGGACCAGTTTATAGAGGTGCTCAAGGTTATTCCTGATCAGCAGGCCCAGGATTTGGCCGGGATATCAGAAGCGTTGTGTTTTACAGTAGACGCTATGAAAGATTCTATTCTCCAGGTGTCATGCAAAAAGCTCTTGGCCAGTTTCCCATTTCATGGTGAACGGTTATTTGAAGACGATCTGGATAAGTGTATCCAAAGAATTTCTAATGGGAAAAGTTCCCTTTTACCAGTTAAGAAGAAGTTTAAGCATCTTTCTTTTAAACCTGCTTTTCTCCAGTGCCAGAGGCATCAGGGTCATGACGGCCTCCAGGTTCAAGAGGTAAACCTCAGGGTCAGTCCCAGGGCCAAAAGAGGACCTGGGGGAGAAAACCCACAAAACAAAATACTAAAGCCTCCTTATGAAGGGGCGCCCCTGCTCGCTCGAATGGGGGGAAGGCTTCTACAGTTTTCAAGGGTCTGGCAGCAACAATGTCAAGACAGATGGGTGGCTTCCTCAATTTCTCTAGGTTACAAACTAGAGTTCCGAGAGTTCCCGTCTCCTCCTTTTCTCAGATCAAACATTCCCAGAGATCCAGTGAAAAAGAAGTCTATCTTTCTTGCTTTGGATCATCTCTTTGATCGTCTCAAAGAGTGATATTGGTGGTCCCCTTGGAAGAGCAAGGATTATGTTTTTTTCAAACCTTTTCCCAGTTCCAAAACCAAACAGGGATGTCAGACCCATTTTAGATCTCAAAGATCTAGACCAGTTTTTGAATATCCGTTCCTTTCGCATGGAGTCAATCCGATCAGTAGTCTCCATTCTACAAGGGGGAGAATTTATGGCGTCAATCGACAACAAGGATGCTTATCTCCATGTGCCAATTTTTCACGCTCACCAGAAATTTCTACGCTTCGAGGTAGAAAATCTTCATTTTCAGTTTGTAACCTTTCCTTTCGGTCTAACTACTGCACCTCAAGTATTTACAAAGGTCCTGGCTCCTCCTTTAGTCAGGTTAAGGGCCCAAGGTATAACGATACTAGCCTACTTAGACCATCTACTCTTGATAGATCAGTCGGTAGCCCCCTTAAACCAAAGTTTGGTCACCGCAGTTAGCTACCTGGAATCCCTAGGTTGGATTCTCAACCTAGAGAAATCCTCCTTAAAACCATCAAGGAGATTGCAGTACTTGGCACACCAGGAAATATGTCATAGGTAGGATCCTTGAATTCCTACAGATGGGATTAGAAATGAAGCTAGCCTTGAGTACTATCAAAGGCCAGGTGTCGGCCTTATTTGTGTTTTTTCAACGACCGCTTGCTTCACACTCTCTGGTTTGTAACTTTTTTCAGAGGGTAACACGGATTAATCCTCCAGTGAGGTCACCCCTGAACCCTTGGGACTTAAATGTAGTCCTGTCGGCATTACAAAAACAGTCAATACGAGATATTCCCTTAGTCCTCTTGATGAAGAAAATAATTTTCTTGGTTGCCATATCTTCTGCAAGAAGATTATCAGAATTGGCTGCTCTTTCTTGTAAAGAACAATATTTGATTATTCATAAGGATAAGGTTGTATTGCAGCCTCATCTTAAATTCCTACCAAAGGTAGTGTCAGGTTTTCATTTAAACCCGGATATTGTTCTGCCTTCATTTTTTTCGGAACCTTGTTCTGTGGAAGAGAGGTCACTACATTCTCTTGATGTGGTGAGAGCGGTAAAGGTCTATTTGAAAGTAACTGCTCAGATTTGTCAAAAAGGTGTTTTGTTTGTGTTGCCAGATGGTCCTAAAAGAAGACAGGCAGCGTCGAAATATACTATTTCTAAATGGCTTTGTCAAGTGATTGTTCAAGCTTATGGTTTAAAGAAGAAAAATCCTCCTTTTCATATTAAAGCGCACTCCACCAGGGCTGTTAGTGCTTCTTGGGAAGTGCATCACCAGCCCTCCATGACTCAGATCTGCAAGGCTGCAACTTGGTCTTCAGTCCATACATTTACCAGATTCTATCAAGTAGATGTAAAAGGTCATGAGGATATCGCTTTTGGGCGCAGTGTACTGCAGGCTGCAATATAAGTCCTCTAGTCTCTTGGTGCCCTACTTTTGTTATGTCTCCCTCCCTTCAGTTGGCATTGCTATGGGACATCCAACATAGTAACTACTATGGCTCTGTGTCCCCTGCTGTATGAAAAGAAAATAGGATTTTTATAACAGCTTACCTGTAAAATCCTTTTCTTTGAAGTACATCACGGGACACAGAGGTCCCTCCCTTCTTTGGTATACACGTGTATTGCTTTGCTACAAAACTGAAATACTCCCAGTAGTGGGAGGGGTTATATAGGGAGTGCACTTTTTGTCTTAGGGCGTGCCAGTGTCCATCACCTGAAGGTGGCCTATAACCCACATAGTAACTACTATGGCTCTGTGTCCCATGATGTACTTCAAAGAAAAGGATTTTACAGGTAAGCTGTTATAAAAATCCTATTTTTAACACTTGACATGTTTGGTAACTATTTACTTGATACATCTCCATTTTTTAAGGGTAACATTGGTATTATATTGTGTTAATATGCACTAAAATTCATTTTAGTGTATTTTTTCCTTAAAATATGTACTACATAAAAATTGCAACTGCCATCATTTCATCTTACAGGACCTTTTTTTTTTTTTTTTTTTTTTTTTTTTTTTTTTTAAATTATATAAATGTTTGGGGGTTTTAAGTAATTTTCTAGCAAAAAATGCAGATTTTAACCACTTAACAACCAAATGATGGCTACAGGGCGGTTGCTTAACTCCGGGAGGGCGTACTATGACGTCCTCCCAGAATTCCACTCTCGCGTGCCCCCCTGGTAGCAGCCAATGATCGGTACAGAGGGGGAGAGATCGAATGGCAGCAGCATTGTGGGCTGCATCTGTAGTGCCCACAGCGCTGCTCTGTGACACAGAGCCACAATCCATCCATCCATGCTCAGCCATCCCTCCATGCTCAGAAATACCCTGCAATAATCTGCAATACCCTGTGCATTACTCTGCAATACCCTGTGCAATACTCTGCAATATCCTGTGCAATACTCTGCAATATCCTGTGCCATACTCTGCAATACCCTGTGCAATACCCTGTGCAATACTCTGCAACACCCTGTGCAATACTCTGCACTATCCTGTGCAATACTCTGCAATATCCTGTGCAATACTCTGCAATACCCTGTGCAATACTATGTGCAATACCCTGTGCAATACTCTGCAATACTTTGCAATACCCTGTGCAATACTCGGCAATACCCTGTGCAATACTCAGCAATACCCTGCAATACTCTGCAATACCCTGCAATACCCTGCAATACCCCACAATACCCTGCAATAGCCTGCAATACTCTGCAATAGCCTGCAATACCCTGCAATGCTCTGCAATACCCTGCAATACTCTGAAATACCCCGCAATACTATGCAATACCCTGCAATACTCCGCAATACCCCACAATACTCTGCCATACCCAGCCATACTCAGCCATACCCAGCCATACTCAGCCATACCCAGCCATACTCTGCCATACCCAGCCATACTCAGCCATACCCAGCCATACCCAGTCATACTCGGCAATACCCTGCAATACCCTGCCATACTCAGCCATACCCAGCCATGCGCAGCCATGCTCGGCCGTACTCGGCCTCTGTATGTGGCCAGGCTGTGGAAGTCTCACACATGTGGTATCGCAGTACTCAGGAGGAGTAGGAGAATCGATTTTGGGGTGTCATTTTTGGTATGTATGTGTTAGAAATATTGTATAAATGGACAACTTTGTGTTAAAAAAAAAAAGCTTTTTAACCACTTCCCGCCTGCCGTCATATGACGTCCTTGACTTTGTGCGGGGATACCTAAATGATGCCTGCAGCTACAGGCATCATTCAGATATCAGCTTTTTCAGACGGCGATTCCCTACACCATAAGAATGATCATAGCGGCTGTTCCACTGCTTGATCATTCTTACGGGAGGTGAGAGGGGACCCCCCCCTCTGGTGCTTCTACCGACTCACCGCTACGATCGAAGCCAGGATCGTTTTTTTTTATTATTTCAGGCTTCCCAGCCTAGAGGTGAGATGTGGGGTCTTATTGACCCCATATCTCACTGTAAAGAGGACCTGTCATGCCATATTCCTATTACAAGGGATGTTTACATTTTTTGGAAAAAAGTGTCAATCTAAAATAAATAAAGTAAAATGAACAATAAAAAAAAAATTGTTAAAGCGTCCCTGTCCCCATGTGCTTGCATGCAGAAGCGAAAGCATACGTCCCGCCCACATATGAAAACGGTGTTCAAACCACACATGTGAGGTATTGCTGCGAACGTTAGAGTGAGAGCAATAATTTTGGCCCTAGACCTTCTCTGTAACTCAAAACATGTAACCAGTAAAAAATGTTAAAGCGTCACCTATGGGGATTTTTAAGTAGTGAAGTTTGGTGCCATTCCACGAGCGTGTGCAATTTTGAAGGGTGACATGTTAGGTACAGTGGGGCAAAAAAGTATTTAGTCAGCCACCAATTGTGCAAGTTCTCCCACTTAAAAAGATGAGAGGCCTGTAAATGTCATCATAGGTATACCTCAACTATGAGAGACAAAATGTGGAAACAAATCCAGACAATCACATTGTCTGATTTTTTAAAGAATTTATTTGCAAATTATGGTGGAAAATAAGTATTTGGTCACCTATAAACAAGCAAGATTTCTGGCTCTCACAGACCTGTATCTTCTTCTTTAAGAGGCTCCTCTGTCCTCCACTCATTACCTGTATTAATGGCACCTGTTTGAACTTGTTATCAGTATAAAAGACACCTGTCCACAACCTCAAACAGTCACACTCCAAACTCCACTATGGTGAAGACCAAAGAGCTGTCGAAGGACACCAGAAACAAAATTGTAGACCTGCACCAGGCTGGGAAGACTGAATCTGCACTAGGCAAGCAGCTTGGTGTGAAGAAATGAATTGTGGATGCATTAATTAGAAAATGGAAGACATACAAGACCACTGATAATCTCCCTTGATCTGGGGCTCCACGCAAGATCTCACCCCGTGGGGTCAAAATGATCACAAGAATGGTGAGCAAAAATCCCAGAACCACATGGGGAGACCTAGTAAATGACCTGCAGAGAGCTGGGACCAACGTAACAAAGGCTACCATCAGTAACACACTAGGCCGCCAGGGACTCAGATCCTGCAGTGCCAGACGTGTCCCCCTGCTTAAGCCAGTACATGTCCGGGCCCGTCTGAGGTTTGCTAGAGAGCATTTGGATGATCCAGAAGAGGATTGGGAGAATGTCATATGGTCAGATGAAACCAAAGTAGAACTGTTTGGTAGAAACACAACTCGTCGTGTTTGGAGGAGAGAGAATGCTGAGTGCCAACCAAAGAACACCATACCTACTGTGAAGCATGGGGATGGCAACATCATGCTTTGGGGCTGTTTCTCTGCAAAGGGAACAGGACAACTGATCTGTGTACATGAAAGAATGAATGGGGCCATGTGTCGTGAGATTTTGAGTGCAAACCTCCTCCCATCAGCAAGGGCATTGAAGATGAAACGTGGCTGGGTCTTTCAGCATGACAATGATCCCAAACACACCGCACTGGGAAATGAAGGAGTGGCTTCGTAAGAAGCATTTCAAGGTCCTGGAGTGGCCTAGCCAGTCTCCAGATCTCAACCCCATAGAAAACCTTTGGAGGGAGTTGAAAGTCCGTGTTGCCCAGCGACAGCCCCAAAACATCACTGCTCTAGAGGAGATCTGCATGGAGGAATGGGCCAACATACCAGCAACAGTGTGTGACAACCTTGTGAAGACTTACAGAAAACATTTGACCCCTGTCATTGCCAACAAAAGATATATAAAAAAATATTGGGATTGAACTTTTGATATTGACCAAATACTTATTTTCCACCATAGTTTGCAAATAAATTCTTTCAAAAATCAAATGTGATTGTCTGGATCTGTTTCCACATTTTGTCTCTCATAGTTGAGGTATACCTAGGATGAGAATTACAGGTCTCTCTCATCTTTTTAAGTGTGAGAACTTGCACGATTGGTGGCTGACTAAATACTTTTTTGCCCCACTGTATCTATTTACTTGGCGTAACTTCATCTTTCACATTATGCAAAAACATTGGGCTAACTTTACTGTTTTGTTTTTTTTTAAAGCACAAAACTGTTTTTTTTTCCCCAAAAAAATGCGTTTGAAAATTGCTGCGCAAATACTGTGCGAGATAAAAAGTTGCAATGACTGCCACTGTATTTTCTAGGGTCTTTGCTAAAAAAAATATATATAATGTTTTGGGGTTCTATGTAATTTTCTAGCAAATAAATGATGATTTTTACATGTAGGAGAGAAATGTCAGAATTGGCCTGGGTGCTCCAGAACACCTGAAGGTCTCTGTATGTGGCCACGCTGTGTAAAAGTCTCACACGTGGTATCGCCGTACTCGGGAGTAATAGCAGAATGTGTTTTGTGTAATTTGTTGTATGCATATGCGGTGTGAGAAATAACCTGCTAATATGACAATTTTGTGAAAGAAAAGAAAAATCTTGATTTTGCAAAGAATTGTGAGAAAAAATGACAACTTTAAAAAACTCACCATGCATCTTTCTAAATACCTTGGAATGTCTTCTTTCCAAAAAGGGGTCATTTGGGGGGGGGGGGGGGTTGTACTTTTCTGGCATGTTAGGGTCTCAAGAAATTAGATAGGCTGTCAGTAATTCAGGTGTGATCAATTTTCAGATATTAGCACCATAGCTTTTGGACTCTATAACTTTCACAAAGACCAAATAATATACACCAATTTGTACTTATTTTTAACAAAGATATGTAGCAGTATAAATTTTGGCCAAAATGTATGAAGAAAAATTACTAACTTGCTAAATTATATAACAGAAACAAAGAAAAATTCATTTTTTTAATAGAAGTCTTTTTTCTTTTATAGCGCAAAAAATAAAAAACCCAGCGGTGATTAAATACCACCAAAAGAAAGCTCTATTTATGTAAAAAAAGGACAAAAATTTCATATAGGTACAGTGTTGCATGACTGAGTAATTGTCATTCAAAATGTGAGAGCACCGAAAGCTGAAAATTGGTCTGGTTATTAAGGGGGTTTAAGTGCCCAGTGGTCAAGTGGTTAACATGTGTGTAAAAAATGTAAAATTGACCTAGCCTTCAAGTGGTTAAAAAAGTAAATGATCAATGACTTAGTAACTAGGTGAAGCTGTGTTTCCTTAATCCTCCAATCATATGCAAGATAAAAACAATCCAATTTTTTTTAACTCTCTGGAACATGTTAGGGTATTTGAAGTGACCATAGCTTCACCGAATTTACTATGCTACGTGAGGATTACAGTACTTTCTAAAGTGAAGATTCTGCATGCAGTTATGTCTACTTTTCATTGTTTGGATGTGAACTGTTTTTAAAACTATGCACACATATTAAAGTATAACTAAAGACAAAACTTTTATTATTATTTCGGATTACTTAAGGAAGGGTCCTAACTCTATCCTTATTTATTTTGCCATCTGTGACCTATTGGGGAGATTTACCTTAAAGTGATATTAGCACCTTCCCACCTGGCCTATAGCAGATTGATGATCGTGCGGGACATTCATCCTTCTGAGTGAATGTCATATGACGTCGTCTCAGAAGGCACCACTCGCACGGTTACAGGGAAGTGCAACAGAGGTATTTTATCACTGGCTGTGTCCGGTAGACACAGCCGATAACTGATCAGTGTATCGGCTCATGACAGTTGTAAACAATGGATGGCTTCCTTTAATGCCATCCATTGTGTATAATTGTGTTGCTAGTTGTGATTGGTCAATGTGATCACATGGTACAGACAGGGCCAATCACAGCCCACTTATGCCATGTGATTAGCTTTGACCAATCTCAGCTAATCACAACAAAGCAAACTGAAAGAATCAGTTTTATTCAGTAAAATGCTTGCCTATAGCAATGTACCATATTTATCGGCGTATAACACGAGCCAGCGTATAACACGCACCCCAAGTTTAGGAGGGAAGTTTAAGGAAAAATACTTTTAGGAGGGAGGTTTAAGGAAAAAAACTTACATTTGAAATGCCCATCAATGCAGCCTTATCAGTGTCCATCTGCAGCCTTGCCCATCATTGCAGAATGATCAGTGTCCATCTGCAGCCTTGCCCATCACTGTAGCATGATCAGTGTCCATCTGCAGCCTTGCCCATCACTGTAGAATGATCAGTGTCCATCTGCAGCCTTGCCCAACAGTGTCCATCTTCAGCCTTGCCCAACAGTGTCCATCTTCAGCCTTGCCCAATAGTATCCATCTGCAGCCTTGCCCAAAATTGCAGCATGATCGGTTTTAAACTTTTACTGGTACCGCCGCCGAGATAGACAGAGCCGGATGTCCTGTGTACTCGGCTCCTCTCGGCTCGTCTCGCAGTCCCGCCCCTTGGCCCGACTCCTATGATGGACACAACACCGGTCCAATGGCGGGACGTAAATGCTAGGAGGCGGGACTGGACGTGACTGCGAGCGGAGCCAAGCGGAGCCGAGTACACAGTTCACTCGGCTCTATCTATTTTGGCAGCCCTCGTTCCCTCCTTCCCCTCCGAGGCAGAAGTTCGGTGTATAACCCACGATTTTCCCCTGGGAAAAAGGTGCGGGTTATAGGCCGATAAATACAGTAATTCACTGCTATAAGCAATCAAAATTTGTAAAAAAATAAATAAATCCTGGTCACCTCTCCAGAGTAGTACAATGTTACTATGGAAACATTATATTGCTCTGGTCACAGTGTTAAAAAAAAAAAAAGTGTAAAAAAAAGAAAAAAAAAATCAATAAAAAAAAAATTGAGAAAAATTATTAGTTTTTTTTTCATACTGTTACCAGTCAGAATCCCTGATTCACCATCACACCAGTTATATGATGATGTTGTGCTACACTGGTGACAGTAAGTCAAAAAATTTAAAAACATTGTGAACATTGTTTTTTTTTTTTATTTCTTAATTTTCCAAAAAAAAAAAATGACAAAAAAGTACAACTTCAAAAAACTCGCCATGTCTCTTACTAAATACCTTGGACTGTCTACTTTCCAAAAAGGGGTAATTTTGGGGATATTTGTACTGTCCTGACACTTTTGGGCCTCAAGAAATGAGATGGGCCTTCAGTACATGGGGATTGATCAATTTTCAGACATATACCATAGTTTGAGGACTGTATAACTTTCCTACAGATGAAATAGTATACACTAATGTGGGCTATTTTCACCAAAGAAATGTAGAAAAATACATTTTGGCACAAATTTATGAAGAACAATTATTTATTTACAAAATTTTATAACAGAAACAAAGAAAAAATTGTTTTTACAACATTTTCAGTATTTTTTTTAATTTATTTTGTGAATAGATAGAGTGGAGAGAGATTAGAACACTTGTCAGCTTTTATTGTTGTCTCTGCCCCTGTTAGGGAGATTAACCCTCTCTGTTTGTCCTGTTTATCATTATCATTGAAAGTGAAAGTAAAAGAAAATCCCAAATTTTGGGTTGTCCGCACTTAAGTAATAGAAGGTAAAATAAAAATATAAATATATATATATATATATATATATATACACAGAAACCAAAAAAAATAAAATAAAAAAAAATAAAATCAGAAAAAATAGTAGATGGGTATATGTATATATATATGTGGAGGTGGGTTACCTTTAAAGCATTAATTGATAGAATCAATAGTGTCTAACAGTCACATCCGCAGCGATGACTGTAATGATTCACTTGGGGAGCGGGATGCGCACATCTGCATATTTATATTTTTAGTTTCATTCGTATATTTGTTGGTCTTTTCCCTACTAGAAAAAGACTCTTCAAATCTATCACCCTTGTATATCTCTGCAAATACTTCTGAGGCCCTTCTTGGAGGTAGGCAATCCATGGGGTATTTATCTAACATTTTTGACTTTCAACTTTGAGTGATATTTTGTGATACAGGCAGTTGGGTAAGGTTCATTTTCTTTTTTTTTTTGTAGCTTCACAGTTATTTTCATTGTTTCAATGTCCCCTTCATGAGAATCAAATTGTAAATTTCTATTTTTATATACATATTTTGCGCACTTTAGCAAATACAATTGCTGCATATTGAATCAATAGATGTATTTTTATCTAAATTTGTATATCTGTCTTTGTAATTTTTAGTATAACATGATGCCACATGCAAAGTCTCCCGAGGAAGCTCCAAAGAGCGAAACATGTTGAGAAAAGTGGTATCTTTTTCGTGATGTTTCATTGAATTCTGTGAATTAACTTTTTGTATCTAATTCTGTCTCATGTTTTTAAACATTGTTTAAATAAAATCTTGTTTTATCTAACATTTATGAATTGATATCTCTCTATTAATTTTATAACACCATTAAAGTCCTGAGGTTTGTTACCTCAAAGCCCATTTTCTCTATTTGCCATAATTTGGGATGTGGTGTTTTTATATTTGGTCTTCCTCTTTCCATCCTTTATTAAAACTGACTATAGTTCTACTTAAAAGGCAGATTAAAAAAAAAAAAAAAACATGCTTACTTGCTCCGTGCAATGGTTTTACACAGAGCAGCCCTGGTCCTCCTCTTCTTGGGTCCCCTGTTGGTGCTCCTGGCCCCTCCCTCCTGCCTAGTGCCCCCCCATAGCAAGCACCCGAGCAGGCTTGCTCCTGAGCCACTGCTCTGTGTGTCCATTCACACATGGAGCGCAGCTCGGACCCACCCGGCTCTTTCCTCATTGGCTCACGGCAGTAATTGACAGTAGCAGGAGCCAATTGTGTTCTCCTGGTGTGTTCTCCTGGTGGGGAGGTGGGGTAGCCATCCTGGCCAGAATACAGTGATTACTGATAGTGGCTATAATAGCCGCTAACAATAATTGCATGTAAAATCCAACAGGCTGGTTGTACCCTAGTTGATCGATCAATGAACTTGGGTACATTCAGTTTGACCATACATGGTTTGAATCTCAGCCAGTCCCTGCTAAACTTGCTGAGATTTGATCCATCTATGGTGCTATAAAAGTACCTGTAATAAATAAATAATGTATGGCTAACAAGCTATATCTTCAGTCTTCAGTAATATTCTCCCAGAAATTTGTTCTATTTTTTGGTATTCTGTAAAGTTTACGTACAGTACTCCGTCTACCTACTTGCCTGAATGTTTTAAAAATGCTTATATTGTACTGTAACTTTTAAAGCTCTTACAGGAAATCTTTAAACTAGCAATCCTTTTTTTTTATCAACACAAATATATATATACTTTATTGTCAATATTATTGCTATTTTATTTTTAAAATGTTTGCATTTGAGCAGAAAATTTGCACAAAAACGCATGAATACGCACAAAAATGTGCAACTGATGCGATTCAAATAATTTCTATGCATGCCAGTCAGGTTCCTCTACCCCAAACTCGCTCATCAACACTATTTTGCTAAAAGTATTGGGCCACCCCTCCAAATCATTTGGTGGAGGGGGTATTATATTGTGGGGTTGTTTTTCAGGGATGGGACTTGGCCCCTTAGTTCCACTGAAGGGAACTCTTAAGGCGCCAGAATACCAAGACATTTTAGACAATTTCATGCTCCTTTGTGGGAAAAGTTTGGGGATGACCCCTTCCTGTTCCAACATGACTGTGCACCAGTGCAAAAAGCAAGGTCCATAAGGACATGGATGAGGAGTTTGGGGTGGTGGAACTTGACTGGCCTGACCTCAACCTGATAAAACACCTTTGGGATGAATTAGAGCGGAGACTGCGAGCCAGGCCTTCTCGTCCAATATCAGTGTCTGATGTCACAAATGCGCTTCTGGAAGAATGGTCAAGCATTCCCACAGGCACACTTCTAAACCCTGTGGACAGCCTTCCCAGAAGAGTTGAAACTGTTATAGCTGTATATATATATATATATATATATATATATATATATATATATATTTCTTTTTTGCATTAACTGCATACATATCACGTAATAAAATTTAGTAAATCGTATAGTACTAAAAAAAAAAAAAGGAATGAAATGAGTTAATGGTAAAGTAAACAATGCGTCTTCGGCATAATAATAAAATCAGAAAAATCTTCCCCTCATTTCAGATCTACCCCTCAGATTTACAGCGACTGCACTTCCAAGTGCACTTTCAGTGCACTTTGAAGTGCACTTTGCACTTGTAGTTTGCACTTGTAGTGCAAAGTGGATTTGCCTTTTGTAAATAACCTCCTATATGTTTACTTGGGAAAGTAAAAGTTAGTAGAGTAAAGCTGTGGTCACTTCATACATCTAATATTGTTCAATCAAAAATCTTTTATTTTTGCCTTGCGTACGATTATGTTTTGTGAACATAGCTTCACCTTTTTTTTTTTATTATTAAAATAAGTGAAGTCTTTGTTATTTTAGTCAATCTACTAGTCTAGAAGCTTTGTTATAAATTCCCATTATATTCTGCAAAGCTTTACAGGCTATTGCATTGAATGTACAATGTTCATAATTGGAGACTGAAGGCATAAGGGACTCGTTCCTTTACATTTACAACCTAATAATTAGCAAAATAATAATATATTTATAAAAGTGCCAATGAGAAGAATAGATTTATTATTGTGTTCTCTCACCAAGAAGAGCACATGTGGCAGTTCTTTAATTTGACAAAGTATCCAATAGTGCATTGTCTGTCAGCGATTGGATTAATGTTACAACACACCAAAATCAGGTCCAGTCACAGCCACAGTGCCCACACATGAGCCAGGATTTCCGCAACAGAATCAGAGATTTAAATAAAAGATGCTAAAACTGTTGTCTCTTCACTGCTTATTACTGGAAAAATACATGAATGTGAAAATATAAGGGCCACTGATAATTTAGTTTTGAACAGTTCAAACTCCTAATAGTTTCTGATGTATCTCAGTGAATACAGTGATAAGAAGTCTGAACTTGATTTTCCAGATCTACACACCAGCTGTGGTTATTATAAGGTGGTTCGACTCTTCCGGTTGGATCTGTGATTGTATTCCTAATTATGGGAAATGCATCAGGTGGAGTAGGAACACCCAAAGGTGGGTGGAACATCCAAAACTCCTAAAAGGGCAGAAGCAGGACCAGGAAATTTGGCAGGGAGATCTCAATGATGGACTGCCAAAAGAGATATAAGAAGTCACAGAGTAACTACCAGACTACAGGGGTTAGATACGAAAGACAAATCCACTTTGCACTGCACGTGCACTTGAAAGTGCATTTGGAAGTGCAGTCGCTGTAAATCTAAGGGGTAGATCTGAAATGAGGGGAAGCTCTGCTGATTTTATCATCCAATCATGTGCAAGCTAAAATGCTGTTTTTTATTTTCCTTGCATGTCCCCCTCGGATCTACTGGGACTTTACTTTCAAGTGCACTTGCAGTGCAAAGTGGATTTTCCTTTAGTAAATAACCCCCTACATCTAAAAAACAGTTTATAAATCAGTGGACTCTAGCTGTTCTAATGCATCAAGGGATGAGTGATGTGGTTTAGATGAAAATGATTTTGCCACATATTTACTGATTTCAGGACACTATTGATTTGGCTCATTGAGATGCATAGCCAAAGTTTGTCTGAAAGGTAGTTTTTGTCAACTTATTTCTTCTGTCCATGTTTTCTTTCTGTGAAAAAATAAAATACAATAAAAAGTCCAATAAGGAGGATATTTTTGGCACAAAAACGGGTCTGGGATTATTAGAATACGCTTCTGTAACCTTTAGGGGCCATTTAAAGCCTATTGCACTCTTAAAAAGTAGCTTGTCAGCACAAGGTCACTAGTAAAAGGAATTACATACCTATAATAACAAAGGTCCTATACACAGTACTTACCTTTCTGGTGACCCATTTTGTTGAAATGCAACAAAATTTTTGTGCATGGCGGCAGCTGCATGTATTCCATACATCCAAGTTTGTAGAATACTTTCTCCCCTCCCACACAATGGGGGTTATTTACTAAAGGAAAATTCACTTTGCACTGCAAGTGCACTTGGAAGTGCAGTCGCTGTAGATCCGAGGAGGACATGCAAGGAAAATAAAAAACAGCATTTTAGCTTACACATGATTGGATGATAAAATCAGCAGAGCTTCCCCTCATTTCAGATCTACCCCTTAGATTTAGAGCGACTGCACTTTCAAGTGCACTTGCAGTGCAAAGTGGATTTGCCTTTAGTAAATAAGCCCCAATGTGTTTTTTTTTGCTGGCTCATACATCACTACAGGACATACAAGCCATGGGGGGAACCATTGTGTGTGGTGGTGGAAACAGTTGTACAACCTATCTGCTCAATTGAATACCGCAGTGGCCAGTGAGTTGGGCCTTGTAGCTTTATTAGGTCAATGATGTCACAAGCACCCCCGCTCCTATGTGCACATGCAGCTGCAAGTTAAAGAATCCCCCACCCGCAGCTTATTGGCCCTGTACTGACATCTTTCAGGTTCGGACTAAACCAGGTGCGAATTGAACCCAAGGAAGTGGTGAAGGTTAAAAAAATGAGGACACTGGAAAGGTAAGTATGTAGCCTCATACAAGTTTGTAATCCTGTACAAATGAGCCTGTGCTGACAGGATCACCTTAATTTTGACTTTCTAAATGACTCACTGGCAAATATAGGCAGAAATCTCCTGATTTTTGTTACAGAGAAATAAAATCTACCAATTCCATTTATTCCTAAAAGTGAATATTTATTGAGCTTCCTTGACAAGCTGTGTCCAGCTATGTCTTCTGTACAGGAAATTTTAGATTAAGGTCTATTTACTGAGATGCCCAAGAACCTACAAGTATTTTTTTGATTCCTTAACCTCCCTGGTAGTATGATTATGTCAGATTTTTGCATCTCAAAGCGGTACATTGCTTTGGATAGAAATTTGGCGTTTTATATTGTAGGCCTGTAATTCTTAGCAATAACACACTTAAATCTGTCCAAACAAGAGTCTAGTAGACATCCCAGGTATGATAAAGTTTGAAAAACGAAATCATAAATTATAATATAATAAATAACTATAAATAATTATAAAAAATAATAATATAATAATAATAAAATTAATTTCCCCACGATTCACTATCGCTCAGTTCTGCAAGTGTTCTAATTTACTATCGCTGTTTTCTAGCTGGTCTAAAACCACTTTTGAAGTAAAGGGACACATTTTGGTTGCTATGGACAATCTCAAGTTTCCAGGCAGAAAAAAACAGTATATATAATATAAAACTGCATGCAGGGCACTGGACAAAGCACTGGGGACAAAAGGGATGTGAAATAATTTCATACAGTAATGTAATCTGTAAGATTACAGTGTACTGTATGTGTTTCAGTTTTCAATTTTTTGAATTTGCCGCCGGGCTCCGCCCCTGTGTGTCGCCACGCTCGCAGGGTACTGAGCCTGGCACACAGGACATCTGGGCAGAGGACAGAGCCCACAGACACAGCGGGGGACATCGCAGGATCCTGGGGACAAGGTAAGTATACTGCACCAGGATCCTGCAATGCAATCCCGAGTGTGGCTCAGGGTTACCGCTAATGGTACTGAAATTTAACCCCCAGCCACACTCAGGAAAACTGCCAGGGAGGTTAAGGCCCATACACACGATCAGAAATCGTACAAAAAAATACTGCTTTCTAAGTGATCGTACGATAATCTGATCATTAGTACACATCTTTTTTTCATAGTTTTCTAAAAGGACAAACACGAAAATGTTTCTAGTACAATACAAGATCGTACGATTTTCCTGCAGTCTGTGCAGTTTTCGTCCAAAATTACAATATAATACAAATACAACAAAATACAATACATTACAT
Source organism: Aquarana catesbeiana (assembly GCF_042186555.1). Lineage (NCBI taxonomy): Eukaryota > Metazoa > Chordata > Amphibia > Anura > Ranidae > Aquarana > Aquarana catesbeiana. The sequence continues at coordinate 350,628,862 of NC_133326.1, forward strand.
CACTTCCAAATTTTTATTCTGTCATACGAGAATTTTTGTACTTTAGTAAACTCTTAATTTTCAATATAGAGACTAACATGCAAAAAAACAAAAACGGACGACCAATAATCTCATCATGTGTACTAGGCTTAGGAATAAATCAGAGCACCCATCCAAATAAGTGGAGAAAATGCAAACTCTATGCAGATAGCGTTCCTTTGGGAAATAAAATCCAAGGCCATAGAAATGCAAACCTGAAAGCCAACTGCAGAAACCCCCACTGTTCTATCTTCAATAAAATCATCTATATGGGATTATTATAGGCAATATAATAATAGCAATAATAATTATTATGATGGTGCTGTGCAAGGGTTGACCCTGGGGTGAGAGGGTTAATATTTTAAGCCAGCTAATTGCACAGTAATTTATGTGAATAATATCGCTAACTGAAGCCTGAAGTGACCTGAAACTAGCAGAGAAACCAGACTATTTATCTGATTATCTATGAGCTTGGGCTTTCAGGTAGTGGGATAAATTGAAAGATAAGCTTAACTGTGATTAGGAATGTCATTAATGCTTTCACAGACATGCAATGGAGACAGGCAGCTTTATCCTCAGTTTTATCTTCAACAATGCGTCACTTTTAGTACTGTATTCTAGAAACAAATGGAGGGGCTTGTCTGAGACCTTTGCTTTGTGTATATATTTTTCATGCAGTGGGAGTCCATGGCTTAGACCCCTGACAAATGAACATTACCACTTTTTTGGATTTCTGTATCAACAAAAGAGCAGCACTGGGGCAATAATTGGTGAAAAAGCAAACAGTGAGGGAAGAGAGAGGGATCTGTTCTCTGTCACCCTGACATGATACAGTCAGATATAGTGAAAGAAAACCCTGTGTTTCCGGGTTGTCTTCTACTCATGGATTTAGGAAATATATTGATGTGGAAGATTCAGACCTGTATTGCACAGCTGAGTTCATTCGAAAGCCAAGAAAACTAGAGCAAAACTGAAGCTACCAAATGTTTCATTTCAAAGATAAAACCTGATTGGCTGCCATGGACAATGAGGCAGATTTACTAAAGGAGTTGAAAGTCTTCCCTTAATAAATTGTGGCTGTGCCCAACCCAATTATTTGCAGAAGCACATTATACTGTGTTTTAATCCTTTACAGACTCTGCAAATACATAATAATACCTGTTGATTTGCCAGAAATGCGCTAGTCCTGTTGTAGGCTGACAACACACAGGCTTTTTGTAGAGTGTTGTCAGTCCTGCCACTCTTAAGTAACTCATAGATCTATCAAAAGATAGATCGATAGCTGGTTCAGCAGGAACTGGAAAAAATTTCCATTCATCTATGGCCAATTCCATTTGACAGAAGTTGATTTAACAATCGACTTCTGTCAAATGGGACTGTTGGAAAACTTTTGTCAGTCAGCAGCTTGCAGTCCATTTTCTTCAGCCACTGGCCAGTGTCTTCTGACAGTGGAGGATTCCTGTTGTCAGAATACAATGGCACAGTGGGGCGGATTCTTTCATCCATGCGTGGATTTTTATTAGTCCTCTGCCTGATTGAAAAAAAAATGAACCACGTATGGCCAGTCTTAAGCTGGCCATGCAAGGTTAGATTTTAGCTTGAACGAAAATAGCGCTCATCAGAACATTTTTTCTTGCCATCATCGCTTTCATCTACAAATTTTGTTAAAAAAAAAATAAAAATTTTGTCAAGACCTGCTATTGAAATCGAATCCTAGATGTACTAAACTGGTTTTATTACAATACAGATGATTTTTCCTGGACAAAAACGACATCCACAGTTATAAATTTGTTTCTTCTGCTCCTCGAATTTTCTTGTGACTTCAGTTGAAAACAATTACTAGTAGGAAGTTAAAAGAATGTTAAAAAAAAACAAAAATGGTCAATCAAAATTCTATTGGTTTACAGTCAGCTTTACTTTGAAATCTCTTACAAATTGAAGGCTAATAATTTTGTAGACCAACAATTTTGTCATTTTGTAGTCCAAAATAAGAACTAGATGGGTTGAACAGATTTGAGATAACACCCGAAGTGTGCACATGACACAGGATAGTTACTAGCCAAATTGGAGTAAATATTGTTCATTTCCAATATTTTACATACACTTTTACATGCACCCACAAAAGTGGGTTTACATACACTTTAAAGCTCTCCAGTGGTCTGACAATACTGCTGAACACTGCTCTCTAACATACAGTGCTCTTATCCTCTGAGCAATACTATTGATTAGAGCAATGTTTGGGAGGTATTATATGAATTATGTTCACCACTAATAGTTCATTTGGGCCAGCTAGGCTTAAACAAACCATTTAAAGTGCATTGAAACTTCGAATTCTACTTTGAGGAAATAAAGAAAACAAGAATTTTGCTTGCATATGATTAATCCAAAATTCATTCACTATGTACTGTATACCTGCATATACAGTAACTGTACAATTAACTGAAGATAATAAAACTTTAGATGAAATGTCTAACGTTAGCAAATACCTTGTAATCACCTGGTTAAATACATTTGATTGGTCCCTCCTCATATAACAACATGACACTCTCAAAATTATATGTCCAAATGGTGATGTGCAATATTGTGAGTGTGACTAAGTGGGTCAGTTCATTAAGGCCAAAATCAAAAACAAAAAAATCAACACAAGGGGCATAGCTTTCAGTAATCCCATGTGTCCCATGTGCTGATTTCACTGCTGTTAGTAGTAATCTTTCTCTGTCCTTCCAACACCCAACCCCCCCCCAGCCATTATTCACTGGCAGGGGTTAATACAACTAAAGGGTTGTCACAGGGCCCACCCTTTTTTGCCCAGCCCCACAATTCATAGAAGCTGTACTACAGCTTCTTTGAATGATACACAATTTATGAATGGATGGGGCGGAGCTATCCTCCATTCTTAGATCCTGTTCCTTTCATAGAAGCTGTAGTAAGGCTTCTACGAATTGTGGAGCTGTGCGGAAAGTGCAGGCAAAGACAGGCTCTCTTGATGAGAGTCTGCGACAGTCTTTTAGGTGTTAGAGCGGGAAGGGGAATTGTGACTTTGTGTGAAGCACAAGACAGGTAGGAACAAGTGCCTCCATCCCTATTAACTTTGTTGCGGCTGGCCCTCAGCCCTCCACACTTGCACCCAGACTCATAGCTGATCTGTAAGTACATATGGGTGCATTTGTCTATCTTTTCTCTCCTTAGATAGATCTTTTTAACCTTTAACATATTTTGTAGCCTCCCTGACGGTTTTCCTGAGTGTGGCTCGGGGTTCAATTTCAGTCCCATTAGCGGTAACCCCGAGCCACACTCAGGATTACACTCGGGGATCCTGCGCTGTGTCTGCGGGCTCTGTCTCCTCCGAAACCTCTCCGTGCCAGGCTCCGTTCCTTGCGAGCGTTGCGACACATGGGGGCGGAGCCTGGCGGCAAATTCAAAAAAATGTACAAACCATAACACATACAGTACTGTATGTAATCTTACAGATTACAGTACTGTATAAAATTATTTCACATCCCTTTTGTCCCCAGTGCTTTGTCCTATGCCCTGCATGCAGTTTTATATTATATATACTGTTCTTTCTGCCTGGAAACTGGAGATTGTCCATAGCAACCAAAAAGTGTCCCTTTATGTCAAAAGTGGCCTTAGACCAGCTAGAAAACAGCGATAGTAAATTAGAACACTTGCAGAATTGAGTGATAGTGAATCGTGGGAAAATTCATTTTATTAGTATTATATTATTATTTTTTTAAATTATTTATATTTATTTATTATATTATAATTTATGTTTTTGTGTTTCAAACTTCATCATACCCGGGATATCTACTAGACTCTTGTTTGGACAGATTTAAGTGTGTTATTGTTAAGAATTACAGGCCTACGATATAAAATGCCAAATTTCCATGCAAAATAATTGTACCGCTTTCAGCACCTAAAATCCAAAATAATCATACCGCCAGGGAGGTTAAATACCTATCTTGCATCTGCTCCTGAAGAGTGATAGACATTCACGAAACGCGTCAAGCTTTATTCAGATTCGGATGCTACTTAATTACATTTCCAAAGTGTTACCTACATTATATATTGATCGTGTTATACCAGAATATACCAATTTTCTACGTTCTATTATATTTTACATTGTGTAGATATGACACACTGAGGTTGGTGTTTTATCATTAATATCGATTATCATGTTACTTTGTTATCATATCATTATCTACCATGTATTAACTAAAACTATTTTTATACTTATACCTTTTTCTGTTTTTACAATGTTATGTTTCTACATGTATAGTTATTAATAATGACTTATTCGCCAAATATTATTGTTTATGTTGCTCCCC